>NC_057812.1:482727980-482941641 GCF_018294505.1 Triticum aestivum
GAGATGGAGTCTTAGCGTGTGGGGGGGTGCGCGCACGCGCGCGCGCGCGCGCGCGTGTGTGTGTGTGTGTGTGTGTGTGTGTCGCGGGGTCCTCTGTGGCAGATGTAATTTAAGTGTGCGTGTCTTCATCATAGAGAGGTGATGTCTATGGCAGAGGCCACCAACGATGGGGTGCGAGAGAGAAAATGCCCGTAGGGAGGGAAGAGAAGGTGTGTGCGCGTGAGAGGAGTCAACATCGAGAGAACGTGTTTGTTCGAGAGACACCAAGGAAGACTACTATATATGGATGGTGCATGTAGGCGGGAATTAAACAAAGGGATGGTCTTATTGGTTTCGGGGATATAGGGGAAGAGTGAGAGGCGGGGGTAGCTAGAAGGAGATTGTTAAGTGTGAGTGTGTGTTTTACCCATCCAGGCGGAAGTTATGTGCACAAAAGAGGAGAACAATTCGATGTGGCGTTAGGATTGAGGGTAATTAACTACGTATGGAGACATAGAGACCTTGAACGTGCATGTGTGAGAGGTATACATGTATACGTGGGATGTGTGTGTGCGCGCGCATGATCGAGATAAAAGAAGACATGAGTCATAAGATCAACGACATGGGAGAGACGGATCGGTATGATAAAATGCATGCATGTGAGAATGCATGGAAGAAGGCCCGAAAATTGAGAATGTGTTTTTGTCTTTAAGAGATAGTGGCGTGGGCTGGAGCATGCATCTATGGCGAGCAGAGGGAGTGAGGCGCAATGATTGTGCAAAAGAGACCAACCTATAAATGCATATGTATGGAGAGACATATATAGTGTGGGTGATAGGAAGCAAGACTCCGTGCGAGAAAGAAATGTTGACGGAGAAACTACAGATAGATACAAAGATGGAGATGCTAGCTAGAGGGACATCCGCTAGTTTGGGTGTTGGAGATGACCGTCGGGTGGTTCAAAGGGTGAAGTTATATGTGTGTGTGAGAGGGCACTTGACTGCATGTAGAGAGAAACATATGTAGTGTGCGTGATAGGAATCAAGAGTGAGGGCGAGAAAGAAGGTTGATGGAGAAACAGATAAATAGAAAGATAAAGATGCTAGCTAGTGTGCGTTAGAGATAGGAGTCGAGTGGATCAGAAGGCTGGGTTATGTGTGTGGGTGTGAGAGAGATAGAGAGAGGGTGCATGTGAGTCACATACAAACAGATATCACGGAGAAATGAGATCCAGAGAGACGGAGTTTTGTGTCTGCGAGAGAGAAAGATATTTCACAACAAGAGTGATAGCTAGAGAGACATACGAGGGAACGCAAGATATCTCTAGGGAGAGAGGGTGTGTGTGAGCGACATACAAGAGAACAATGGAGAAATATGAGACCCTGGGAGACAGAGTTTGTGTTTGTGTGTGAGAAAGAGATATTGAAGAGGAAGAGTCATAGGTTCTCATATCTAAGGAGCGAAAGACATCTCTGTATGAGGGGTGTGCGAGTGGCACACATGGGAATAGTAGAGAGAAATGAGACCCCGAGAGAAAAGTTTTGTGTTTGTGTGAGATAAAGAGATTCCACATGGAGAATCATAGTTAGAGACACATAGCAGGGAGCGAGATATACTTAGAGAGAGATAGAGTGATGAAGGTCGAGGGAGAGAGTACCGTCAGTGTGTTACAAAGATAAAAGATCATTGTCGACATACAGGTAGCACGAGAGATACCTGAGAGACGATGAATGCGTATAGGTCCAGAGAGATAGTCCTATATAAGCATGAGTGATAGCTATATGAGACGAATATCTGGATTAAAGGGGATTCAAATATTTAAACTAGAGATCACGACATCGATAATATCATAACGCAAATTGGTGTATCAAACATGCATATTCATTTGAATTTGGGCACACGTGTAATGTTATATAGTTTATCAATATTGGTGATCCATAGATTCTTCAATTACAAACAATGCATGGTTTATATGCAATTAATGTCTAAACGGGATTACACTATATGTTGCGTGTGTGAAACACATTATACATGTTTGAGAAGTAAAAAAACCCGCATGAAACACACATTAATTGGAGACAGTTAGCGAGGAATGCATACATTGGATTTCAACATAAAGTGGTTTCAAATATTTGAAAATCCAAATTGATGGATACAACCTTATGAATCTAAGATCATGCCATTTGTAAACCATATTTATGTATAAATGGTGTTGTGCTTTTGAAAGTATATATAAAAATGATGTATATAGAATGTAATTCCAATTGAAAATGGATCCCGCCCGAAAAAAAATAGAATACAAACAGGATTCGAATTGAGTTGGCACGGTAAACGTGCACTCCGCAAAATTTCAGCGAAGTGAGGAAAGTCGCAGTAACCACCCGAAACCAAAATCTGCGAGATGGAAATCACTACTGCCTATCCCAGCCACGCAAAGCCTATTTGCTGGATTTCTATAGGTTTCGATAGGGGTAGGTTTGTAATTTCACCCAAACGTGACATAACCGCCTCTCACCCGGATTCATGCACGGTGGGCGCCAAAACACAGTGTGTCCTCGGCCGAAATCGACTCCCTCCCTGATTCATATTCATACACGGTGGGCGCCAAAAACAAACTCTCGTCAGCAAATATTTGGTGTATGCGAGATTACCATCCTATCCCCAACCGACTAATGTTACTGTGATGTAGTAGAAATTTGAAACGGGGGCTAGGTTTGTAAATTTCCTCGCATTTGAGACAAGCGCGCCCTGAATACATGGTTCCCCCCTTCCTCTCTACCTCCCTTTTCCCCATTCGTACTTCGTGGGCGCCAAAACACCCTCTCCACCCCACCCTCCTCCATCCACCGCCGTCCGCCACCCCATCCACCGCCGTCCTCCTCCACCATGCCGGAGCTGATACCCCGACGCTGCCGTCCATTACAAGAGATCGACCTCTCTCATCCACGGCTTCGGACCGGGATCCTTGCATCCCGTCCTTTCGCTTCATCCCCGCTGTCGTCCACCTTGCCGGCGCCGCTCCTACAACCGTCTCGTCCATCGCGCCCCGCTGCCACCGTCTACCCTCCTAGATCTGCTTCCACGCCACCGACGGCCATCGCTACCGCAGCACCATCGAATTCTCAGCAGATGCATACACGGCGCCGCACCAGAGGCGGTACTCTTTCGTATCTGCTCAACTTATTTATCGCAACAAGAAAATAGATCGCCAGTGCTTTACTCTGATTTCTTGTCTTGGTTGTGAAGTTGCCTTTGTCCAGTTTGCACCTTCAGATCTGCCATGGCACGCTCAACACTATACTCCCAATGCTTATGGTTTTCCCCTTTTATATTCCATACTAGTTAAATCACAGTAGACTAAATTTCAAAATTAGGTCAGTCGATTTTTCAGAGCTCGCCGGAGTTCGCCGGTGCGATCGAAGGGGCTCGGGTGGTTGTGGAGCCTCGCCGAACGAAGAAAACTCGACGCGGGTGGGGGTTGGGGTGGGGGGTGGGGCGGCGGAGGAACACAGGCGGTGGGTGCCAGTGGTCTGGTCGGCGGCCCGTGGGGTGTTCTGTATGGGAAGAATCAGAGATGAGGAAGAAGAAGGGTTAGGAGACGTAGGATCTTCATCCAACCGCCTGAAATGGTCGAGAGACAGCTGGGAGTTGCATTCTTAATGCGCTCTGGTTCATCATGTGTGGGCACTGCGCAACCAACATTTTATTATCCAAAATCTGCTTGCTCTTCTTTACCATGTTCCTCTTCCGTTCTTCTTTAATATGTACTCTCTCCGTTCCTAAATACAAGTCTTTGTATAGATTCCACCATGGACTACATATGGAGCAAAATGAGTGAATCTACACTCTAAAATGTATCTGGGTACATCTGTATGTGATCCATAGTGGAAATCTCTACCAAGACTTATTTTTTGGAACGGAGGGAGTATGATAGTAGTACAGTATGTTCCTTGTACTGAAGATGAGCAGGGACATTTGCAGTGTAGAGGTCTATACGGTCGGTTGTGATGGACACTTTGAGCCTCTTTGATTCGTAGGATCTTGTAAACATAGGAATAGGATTTGTAGTGGCCTGCCCACTTGAATCCTATAAGAATAGCAAGGAAATGCGGGGAGCTGTGTCGCCTTTGAGAGTTACACTGATATTAATAGTACCGCACCTTCACTTGAAGAGAGCTGGTATCTGAAGCCTTTCTAGCCGTACCGGCAATACTAGCACATATATTCCAGCAAGTTCCACTTTGCTGATTTTACTATGATGCTAAAGGTTTTCCCGTTATATCCACTATGATCTATGTAGCTGCTTTGTGTCGCACTAGCAGCAGTCCACTCTTGAAGCTAAACACTGCAATGACTTACAAAATTGGCACCAAGGCATTGAGTGCCATTCTGGATGCAATGAAACTCATACGCTCCCCACCTGTTGATTCTTGTTCAGAATATGATCCTAATGACTATTCTAACCTCGAGGAGTCAAAGGCAGATGGCCTGTCCTGTTCACCCATCAAGGTGCATGTTCTAATTTGGCAATGTTTTATTGTTTGCGGGTATCTTGCATATGTTGTCTTGCATTTCTTATACTTTGTTGCACCACCATCTGCTTAGTTTACTCATCATATATGTCGAGATGCCATGCCCATCCATTATCAATACATATTCCATCTATCATCATACCATGTTTTTCCACTCAAATGTTGTTCTTGTGCATCAGACATCAAAAAGGAAGAGGGTGATTGTTGGACCTGAAGGAGCACCAGCAAAGTCCTTGAAAAACATGGTGGTGCCGGAGAAATCAGACAGCACCCCACTTATATTGGTTGTACAACCAGTGACACAAAACGTAGGACTGACTCCAGAAGACTGTACCCATACTTCACTGGCCACACCACTAGCCCCACACAGGACCTGCACTCCAGCAAAAGGTATACCGATTTCATTTGCCATAGCACCAGCTGTACCACAGAAAAATCCCACTCTGGCAAAAAGTACAACAAGTCCACCGGCCGAAGACCTATCCCAACTGCAGAGACGGCCAATTCCTGCAGATTGGAACCCCATTCCATTTATTCTCAGTTTAAAAGACAGTGCTTTCAATGTTGTTAGGGACTATGTGCATATATTCCCATCTTGGGAAGATTATTGTGAAGACAAACACCATTTTCACATCTTCCTGTCCAACTTACGTGTAAGTGCTATTATTCATGGTTATTATTTTCCTGTTTTCTGCTGATTGAACACATCAATGATTTACATTACATTGTTGTAACTAGGCGAGGGTCAATCTGGATAGTCATGACGAGCAAAGCTTGCTTGTGCTGTTCAAGGAAGCATTGCAGCAGTGTTGGTGTTACCTAAGGAAATCACACTTTGATGGCAAGTCTATAAACGAATTTCTGGTGAAGTCTCCTGTGCTAAATTTAGAAGACATTGAATGGAAAAACCTTGTTATGCACTGGTCTCGTTCCCAGGATGAGGTATTGTCTATGAAATCACATGACAATTTGAACTTCTACTTTTCCGCATGTGCCTTACAGATGTTTTTTGTAGGAAATCTGCTCGAAGAAGAATTCCGGTTTGACAAGAACGACAGGATATCGCAAATTTGTTGCCCGCTTCTTTGCTCTTGTTAGTACCTGTTGTCCTGTATCACTGTACTTGTATACATACCTGGTTCATTATGTGATAGCAGTATGCATGATAGCTTGCTTATCAATTGTTCGCTCCAAATTATCTGATTTGTATGAATGGTTACATTAGTGTAGAATATATCAAATGCCAATGTTTTTTTAGCTCTGCATTGTTCTTGTAAGTACATGTTGTCCTTTATCAGTGTACTTATAATGACAGGTAGTTGTTCATGTACCATCACTCTACAGCTTATTTTCCTTTGCCCTCCATTTTCTACACATCAGATCTATATTTACTCTTACCATAAGGTTGGTACTGAAGAAGTTTAGCTGTGCATTGCTCTTGGCTGTACCTTTTGCCTGTATCGCTGCACTTACATTTATAGCTACTTGGTTATGTAGCATCACTCTTCATCTTATCTTAAATATTCTCCATTTTTTCATATATTATCACATCTATATTTACTCTTAACAAAATGTAGAATAAAGGCAATGCTTTTGAAGAAGATTATGTGGTAAACTTCTTGAATTGCCCCCACCCCCCATCAGCATGGACAAGGCCTTTATAGAGCATGTCTTCACCAATAATGTAAGTTTGTCCATCTCAAGCCTTTAAACTTTATTGTATATATTTGTTTAGGCATGACTGCAACAACTATTTATTTTTGGTGTTTGCATCAAATTGCTTGTTTAAAGTTTATTATGTAGTTCATAAACAAAAGTTTGTCCTTTCTCAATTTAAGTTTTCAGTTGTACAACCAAGTTCCTTCTTCATACCATGTAAATTAAACTATACGGAGCAAGTGATCTTCTTTTGCACTGCATGTATGCTTCTGTTCTTCATCCGTAATCCAGTGGTGTGGTGAACCTACACACTACAGCACAATGTCATATTCTGCAATGTCTTAACTATGAACAATGTCATATCATTCTACTATTATTTAAATTGTCTCTTTATTTGCCAATCTGAAAAGGTATAAATTGACAGCACACTAACCATTGGTACTTATGAGTTCTTGATCAGTAATCCAGTGGTGTCGTGAAGCTGCCAACTCCTCCACAATGTCATTTCCTGCCATGTCTTGACCTGAACAATACCATATTGTGTTAATGCAATTTTAAACCGTGTCACTTTATTCGTCAGTAAGAAATGTGATGAATTGTCAGCACTGATACTTTTATGTGCAAAACCTGTCATCTGTCTGCTTGTTTATCTTTCAGAGTGAGGAAGATATAAGTATTGAACAAGCGCAGTCTCATCATCTTGCTCAGCTACTTGCGCTGCAGCTCCCTAGTAGGGCTAACCTTTCTTGAAATCTATTGAAGTGCTGTCGGTTTTGTATATTATTTTGTCGGCGTGTTTATTTGCACTGGTGGCGATCTTTGATGCCCAGTGTATGTAATCTGCTGTCTGCTTGTGCTTTATTATCATAGTGGCGAACTTTGATGCCCAGTGGATGTAATATGCCGTAATTTCTTTATTGTATAGTCTAGGTTTTTTCTTATTCATGATGCTGCGGTTATTTTACTGTATATATATATATTCTGTCTTCGCAGTAAACCGGCCAAACCGTAAAATTACGGTACATAATCGGGCCGTCATGCAATCACGATGTAGGTTGGGCCTGAAACGTGCCGAACAGCTCACGGGCCAGCAGCAGCCCGAAGTGAACCCTGGCCCATGATTGTGTGAATCAAATCACGGGCTTTTAACAGGCCAAAATTATCTCGGTCCTTGTTAGGCCCAATCAGATATCGACTGCGAGTAGGCCGGATGCAAACCGGGCCGTAGTTAGGCCCGACTATATGACGGGCTTTTAACAGGACGAAATTAATAAAGGGCCGAGATGTTAAACGGGCCCTTAACAGGCCAAAATTAATATAGGGCCGAAATGTTAAACGGACCCTTAACATGCCAAAACTAATATCATGCCGAATTACTAAGTGGGCATTTAGCAAGTGGGCCCAAAAGCATAGTGTCCAGTTGACGGGCCGAATCTGATATGGGCCATAATTGAGCCCAAAGCCTCTTAAAGGGCCGGACCTGATCTGGGCCATAATTTGGCCCAGAATGTGGTAGGCTTTTAACGGGCCGGATCTCATATGGGCCACTATTAGGCCCGGAGCATGGTAGGCCATTAATGGACCGGATCAAATATGGGCCGGCATTTGACCCAAAACATGACAGCCAGTTAATGGGCCAGCATACTAGGGTCCTCAAAATCTTGTGGGCCTACAGCTGGGCCGGCCCATTAATGTCGGCAAAATCTCGTGGGCCTTTAGCTGGGCCGGCCCATTATGATCCGCAAGAATCTTGTGGGCCTTTACCTGGGCCGGCCCATTATGGCACACAAAAATCTTGTGGGCCTTTACCTGGGCCGACCCATTATGGCCCGCAAAATCTTGTGGGCCTTTAGCTAGGCTGGCCCATTATGGTCCGCAAAATCTTGTGGGCCTTCAGTTGGGCCGGCCCATTTAAACTTGATGGGCCGGTCCACGTGTCAACATATCATAGGCGTGTCTCGCCCATTGGATGAGTGACACTTGTGCCAACGCAGACGTGACACGTGTCTCCTCCAGCCAATGATGATTTTACACGTGGAAAATCCCCATTGGTCGGGGCTGTTAACGGGTTATCGGATCCAAAACCCGACCCGATAGCTTAACGGCGTTCCGTTACGGTGGATGCCACATGTCGGTCACCCTTGACGAAAGCACTTCTGTGACGCGTAATTTATCGTCATGGAAGTGGACACTTCCTGATGATAATTTTGGTAATGTCATGGAACACTTCTACGACAGCACAGGTATGACTATCTTGATTCTGTCATAAAATCGTCATGGATGTACATGCATGACAGAAAACGCGACCTACTGTGACAAACATGTATCATCGCGGAAGTGTATTTTTTTGTAGTGTCTGCCTCCTCTCTGGTAATAACATATCTTCCTTTTGCCGGATGATCAAAGAAGGCAGGAGCAGGGAGAGTAATATGGACATCATGGCGTCTGTCAAAGATTAGTCGATACTGGAGAGGTGATTCATTCCTCTCGACAAACTACTGGTGAACCATAGCATTAAAGTCTAGGTAAGCAGGGGGTAATTCAATATCATCTTCGCATATGGCTATACCAAGAAAATTAGCTATGCGGGTTGCATAAATTCCTCCAAAGAAATCTCCATTAAATCTATTAAGATGCAACATACGTGCAATAATGGCTCCCAAATTATAAGATTTATCTAACACAGCACTCCTAAGAATACTAAGGTCAGGGACACACATGTGACATGCTTCATCTTTACCATTAATGCATCTACCTATGAAGAGAGCAAAATAATGTATAGCAGGAAAGTGAATGCTCCCTATGGTAGCTTGTGTTATATCCCTAGATTCTCCCACACTTATACTAGCAAGAAAATCTCTAAATTCAGATTTGCGAGGATCCCTGATACTACCCCATTGTGGAAGTTTGCAAGAAGTGGTAAAATCCTCTAAGTCCATAGTGTAAGAATTTTCATAAAGATCAAACAAGACAGTTGGAGAATTACGTGAAGATGAAAATTCAAACCTCCTCATAAAGGAACTAGTGAGCTGGTGATACTAGCTGCACTTCTCTTCCTCGAAGCTCACAAGATCAGCGTTACGCAAATATGCGTTAAATTCTTCCTTAATTCCTGCTTGATCCATAAAGTCCTCAGAAGGCCATTCACAAGGACGCACTAGAGCGTCTCTTGGTGGCTCATCATCAGCATCACGCATTGCAAGCCTGGGTCCTTGTTTCCTTGAAGAACCACCTTGGAACATTTTCCTAAGCATATTTCTTCCTCTGAAAAATTCTGAAATTTTTTAGTAACTTCAAAATAAAAGTGAACCAAACTCAATAATATTGATAGCAACTACTCCTACAAGTGCCTAGAGCCTATATCATGCATCAAAACTACTTGGAACCATATAAATTTGACATGCAAGCTCAAGAACATGGTCACCTAGGCAGCAAAAATTTGCAATGAATAAAGCACTAGAACAAAAACTAATTGGACCAATGGAGGAGTCACATCCAAGGAACAATCTCCCCAAGCAGTTTTGTGAGAGGTGCTTTGAGCAAGGAGATCGAAAATGGCAGCAAAACGAGCTTGGACTCGGGTTTGAGCTAGTTGTTCGTGTTTGTGGGAGGAAGAAGGAGTGTGTGGGTGAAAGGATAAGTGGAGGAGGGCCACCGTGGGCCCACGAGGCAGGGGGCGCGCCCTCCACCCTTGTGGGCAGGTGGGTGACCCCCCCTGTTGTGTTCTTAGTGCCAGATATTCTCAAATATTCTAGAAAAAATTATATTTAAAATTGAGGGCATTTGGAGAACTTTTATTTTCGGGGTATTTTTATATTCCACGGATAATTCAGATAACAGATAGAAAATACTATTTTTATTTTATTTAATATAAATAACAGAAAGTGAAAGTGGGATACAGAAGGTTGTGCCTTCTAGTTTCATCCATCTCATGCTCATCAAAAGGAATCCACTAACAAGGTTGATCGGGTCTTGTTAACAAACTCATTCCGAGTAACATGGAACCGGAGAAATTTCGAATAACACTATGTTACCTCAATGGGGATATGCACATCCCCGATAATAAGAATATCATATTTATTCTTGACAGTGGGAAGAGGAAATTCAAAACCTCCAAAAATAATCGATGGATTTTTTCCAATAGAATTGATATTGTGGACTTGAGGTTGTTTCCTCGGAAAGTGTATCATATGCTCATTACCATTAACATGAAAAGTGACATTGCCTTTAGTGCAATCAATAACAGCCCCTACAGTGTTCAAAAAAGGTCTTCCAAGAATAATAGACATACTATCGTCCTTGGGAATATCAAGAATAACAAAGTCCGCTAAAATAGTAACGTTTGCAACTACAACAGGCACATCCTCACAAATGCCGATAGGTATAGCAGTTGATTTATCAGCCATTTGCAAAGATATTTCAGTAGGTGTCAACTTATTCAAATCAAGTCTATGATATAAAGAGAGAGGCATAACACTAACACCAGATCCAAGATCACATAAAGCAGTTTTAACATAGTTTCTTTTAATGGAGCATGGTATAGTGGGTACTCCTGGATCTCCAAGTTTCTTTGGTATTCCACCCTTAAAAGTATAATTAGCAAGCATGGTGGAAATTTCAGCTTTCGGTATCTTTCTTTTATTTGTAACAATTTCTTTCATATACTTAGCATAAGGATTCATTTTGAGCATATCAGTTAATCGCATACGCAAAAAGATAGGTCTAATCATTTCAGCAAAGCGCTCAAAATCCTCATCATCCTTTTTCTTAGATGGTTTGGGAGGAAAAGGCATGGGTTTCTGAACCCAAGGCTCTCTTTCCTTACCGTGTTTCCTAGCAAGAAATTATTTCTTATCATAATGTTGATTCTTTGATTGTGGGTTATCAGGATCAACAGCAGGTTCAATTTCTATATCATTATCATTGCTAGGTTGAGTATCAACATGAACATTATCATTAACATTATCACTAGTTTCAGGTTCATTACCAGATTGTGTTGCAGCATCAGAAATAGAAACATCATTTGGATTCTCAGGTGTTTCAGCAATAGGTTCACTAGAAGCATGCAAAGTCCTATCATTTTTCTTTTTCTTCCTTTTAGAAGGACTAGGTGCATCTACATTATTTCTGTGAGAATCTTGCTCAATTCTCTTAGGGTGGCCTTCAGGATACAAAGATTCCTGAGTCATTTTACCAGTTCTAGTAGCCACATTCTTACTATTCAATTCACTGAGCAAATCATTTTGAGCTCTAAGTACTTGTTCTACTTGAGTGGTAACCATGGAAGCATGTTTGCTAATAAGTTTAAGTTCACCTTTGACATTAGCCATATAATCACCCAAGTGTTCAAGCATATTTGAATTGTATTTCAATTGTCTACCAAAATAAGCATTAAAATCTTCTTGCTTAGCCATAAATTTATCAAACTCATCTAAGCATGGGCTAGCAAATTTAGTAAATGGGATTTCAGCTTTATCATATCTATAGAGAGAATTTACCTTTACTACCTGTGTCGGGTTATCAAGACCACGAGTTTCTTCAATAGGTGATGGATCAAGATCATATGTTTTTTCAACACGCGGTAAATTAAGACCATGTATTTCTTCAATAGGAGGTAAATTCTTAACATCTTCAGATTTAATACCTTTTTCTTTCATAGATTTCTTTGCCTCTTGCATATCTTCAGGACTAAGAAATAGAATACCCCTCTTCTTCAGAGTTGGTTTAGGAATTGGCTCAGGAATTGGCTCCGGAGGTGTCCAATTATTTTCATTTGTCAACATATTATCCAATAGAATTTCAGCTTCATCCGATGTTCTTTCCCTGAAAACAGAACCAACACAACTATCCAGGTAATCTATGGAAGCATCGGTTAGTCCATTATAATATCAAGTATTTCATTTTTCTTAAGAGGATGATCAGGCAAAGCATTAAGTAATTGGAGAAACCTCCCCCAAGCTTGTGGGGGACTCTTCTTCAATTTGCACAAAATTATATATATCCCTTAAAGCAACTTGTTTCTTATGAGCAGGGAAATATTTAGCAGAGAAGTAATAAATCATATCCTGGGGACTACGCACACAACCAGGATCAAGAGAATTAAACCATATCTTAGCATCACCCTTTAATGAGAACGGAAATATTTTAAGGATATAAAAGTAGCGAGTTCTCTCATCATTAGTGAACAGGGTAGCTATATCATTTAATTTAGTAAGATGTGCCACAACAGTTTTAGATTCATAGCCATGAAAAGGATCAGATTCAACCAAAGTAATTATATCAGGATCAACACAGAATTCATAATCCTTATCGATAACACAAATAGGTGAAGTAGCAAAAGCAGGGTCAGGTTTCATTCTAGCATTTAGAGATTGTTGATTCCATTTATCTAATAACCTCTTAAGTTCGTATCTATCTTTGCAAGCTAAAATAGCTAAAGAAGCTTCTTTATCAAAAACATAACCCACAGGAATAACAGGCAAGTCTTCATCATCTATTTCATCAGTATTATCAGATTCAATATTTTCATATTATCTAGCACTAGCAAGTTGTTCATCAAGAAATTCACCAAGTGGCACAGTAGTATCACATAGAAGTACTTTCATCATAAGTATCATGCATAGCAGAAGTGGCATCATCAATGACATGCGACATATCAGAACGAATAGCAGAAGCAGGTTTAGGTGTCGTAAGCTTACTCATAACATAAGGTGAATCAAGTGCAGAGCTAGATGGCAGTTCCTTACCTTCCCTCGTAGTTGAGGGATAAATCTTGGTTTTTGGATCTCTCAAGTTCTTCATAATGATAAGAAGATATAAATCCCAAGTGACTCAAACAATAGAGCTATGGTCCCCGGCAACGGCGCCAGAAAATAGTCTTGATAACCCACAAGTATAGGGGATCGCAATAGTTTTCGAGGGTAGAGTATTCAACCCAAATTTATTGATTCGACACAAGGGGAGCCAAAGAATATTCTCAAGTATTAGCAGCTGAGTTGTCAATTCAACCACACCTGGAAACTTAATATCTGCAGCAAAGTATTTAGTAGCAAAGTAATATGATAGTAGTGGTAATGGTAGCAAAAGGTAATGATAGCAAAAGTAATGTTTTTGGTATTTTGTAGTGATGATAGCAATAGCAACGGAAAAGTAAATAAGCGAAAAACAATATATGGAAAACTCGTAGGCAATGGATCAGTGATGGAGAATTATGCCGGATGCGGTTTATCATGAAACAGTCATAACCTAGGGTGACACAGAACTAGCTCCAGTTCATTGATATAATGTAGGCATGTATTCCGAATATAGTCATACGTGCTTATGGAAAAGAACTTGCATGACATCTTTTGTCCTACCCTCCTGTGGCAGCGGGGTCCTTACAGAAACTAAGGGATATTAAGGCCTCCTTTTAATAGAGTACCGGAACAAAGCATTAACACATAGTGAATACATGAACTCCTCAAACTATGGACATCACCGGTAAGTATCCCGATTATTGTCACTTCGGGGTTAACGGATCATAACACATAATAGGTGACCATAGACTTGCAAGATAGGATCTAGAACTCTCATATATTGATGAAAACATAATAGGTTCAGATCTGAAATCATGGCACTCGGGCCCTAGTGACAAGCATTAAGCATAGCCAAGTCATAGCAACATCAATCTTAGAACATAGTGGATACTAGGGATCAAACCCTAATAAAACTAACTCGATTACATGATAGATTCCATCCAACCCATCACTGTCCAGCAAGCCTGCGATGGAATTATTCACGCACGGTGGTGAGCATCATGAAATTGGTGATGGAGGATGGTTGATGATGACGATAGCGACAGATTCCCCTCTCTGGAGCCCCGAACGGACTCCAGATCAGCCCTCCCGAGAGGTTTTAGGGCTTGGCGGCGGCTCCATATCGTAAAACGCGATGAATTCTTCTCTCTGATTTTTTTCTCCCTGAAACACAATATATAGAGTTGGAGTTGGAGTCGGAGGAGCTCCAGGGGGCCCACGAGGTAGGGGTGCACGCCCTAGGGGGGCAGGCGCGCCCCCCACCCTCGTGGACAGGTGGTGGTCCCCCTGGCCTTCATCTTTTGCAGGTATTTTTTATATTTTCCAAAAAGTTGCTCCGTGAAGTTTCAGGTCATTCCGAGAACTTTTGTTTCTGCACATAAATAACACCATGGTAATTCTGCTGAAAACAGCGTCAGTCCGGGTTAGTTCCATTCAAATCATGCAAGTTAGAGTCCAAAACAAGGGCAAAAGTGTTTGGAAAAGTAGATACGACGGAGACGTATCAACATATCACTAAGCATTTTGAGCAAGCAAGCCATTAAGCAACACCTCACCCCCTTTTAATAGTATTGGCTTTTCCTATGGACTCAATGTGATCTTTGATCACTAAAATGAAAATGTAGAGTCTTGAGTTTTTGCCAATATGTGTCCTTAGCATTTTGAGGGGTCCAGATTCCTAGTGCATGCCATGCCAATCATTGAACTTTCTGAAATGATCATCTTGAAAGAGAATTAGTTCAATGAGCTACATGTTGTTAGGAATTACCAAAACCACCCAGGGATGGTTGCACTTTTAGTTAATGCTTTGTTCTGGTTCTCTATTAAAAGGAGGACTTAATATCCCTTAGTTTCCAATTGGACCCCACTACCACGGAAGGGTAGGACAAAAGATGTCATGCAAGTTATTTCCATAAGCACGTATGACTATTTGCGGAATACATGCCCACATTATATTGATGAACTGGAGCTAGTGTTGTATCGCCCTAGGTTATTACTGTCTCATGATGAATATCATCCAACAAGTCACCGATCCAATGCCTACAAATTTATCTTATATTGATCTTGCTAAGTTACTACTGTTGTTGTTATTGTTGCACTTGTTACAAAACTACTGCTATCACTGTTACCGTTACTGTTACTGCTGTCACTATTATCCAAACTATCATATAACTTTGCTACTGATCACGTTGTTGCAGATAATTAATCTCCATGTGTGGTTGAATTGACAACTCAGCTGCTAATACCTTCAAATATTCTTTGGCTCCCCTTGTGTCGAATCTATAAATTTGGGTTGAATACTCTACCATCGAAAACTGTTGTGATCCCCTATACTTGTGGGTTATCATCCTCTCCGCGACTCACTCTCCATGATCCTGGGTACCTGCAGGGATGACGAACGTGAATGATACAAGAGACAACTGTGGAACAATTTTATGCTACACATACAAGACACTAATTCAAAATACTTCCATCGATTCCTCCAACAAATGCATCGGGTTGCGAGGCCCTTGACTCAACCCATGACCTTACCGAACTACTCACACATGGAGATTAGATCACACAACGAACTCATCAAAGAACATCATACAAATTGATTAATTTATAATATGTCTTATAATGGATGTCGTGTGTGATACATGATTACAAGTATGAATAGATTGCTGAGAACTATGATGGTGGTGAAGGTTGTGGCTATGGAGATGGGAAATGGCAGTGGCTAGGGTTGATGGAGATGGCTATGGTGAAGATGACTGGCTTGTTCTGCGATGCCATGTTGCTCAATTGGTGTCGGGCCCTTTATAAAGGTTCTTTAGGTAGATCAGATGCCTCGGTTTCCATAAGCTATAACCGCCCATACGAGCGGGCACGATCGTATGGAAGGCCATCTTTTGCTCATATGGAAGGCCATCTTTTGCTCATATGGAAGGCCATATTTTGCTCTTTTTCCTCTGGTGCGCCTCCCACTTGATCACCTTTATCTCCACTTTAGTCCTTTCCATGTATTGACTTGATTTCGTCCATAAATAGTATATTTCCTATGGAAACAAAATAAAGACTGTATATTTGAAATCCTCTGCATTCATTAGTCATTAGCAGCAATATTGGAGCAAATATCTCGATTTTAATGAAATATTCTGGCTTAAACTCAGGTTAGAGGAGCGTAAAAATAACACTCATCAACATCCCCTTAAGGGTAGGAAATATACATGGAGTAATATGCAAGACAACCCTTTGTTGGAAAGGTTGGACTAGTTTTTCACATATGCTACTTGGACTCTGTCATTTTTTCAACACCATGGCACCCCCTTTGGCTATGACAACCTCAGATCACATGCCATGTATTATTCGTATTCAGGATTATATGCCTATAAGTACAATTTTCAGATTTAAAAGTTGGTGGATTGACCATGGCAGTTTCCTACCCTTGGTTGAATCTGTTTGGAAGCCAAGCATTCACTATGCAGATGTAGCAAAGGGGATAAATGCCGAGATGAAGATTCATAGGAAAAATCTCTAGACATGGGCTAAAACTCTGTCTGAACTAAAGGAGGATATTTCTTTTGTCAATGCTTTGATCTCCATGCTTGATGCATTAGAAAGTTCTAGAGATCTTTCTTCACTAGAGGCTGACTTAAGAAGGGACTTGACAACACACTTATATGATCTAATTCATCAATAAAAGGCTTATTGGCAATAGAGGGGTAAAATTAAATGTCTCACTTTAGGTAGTGAAAACTCTCAATTTTTCCATGCCTTGGCTACAATTCAGCATAGACATGATTGCATTTCTCTCTAAGGGGGCAGATGGAGTGGAAGTGTTTGGGCATGAGGTTAAGGTTGTGCTCCTCCATGATGCTTCAAGAAAGATTAGGTCAATCAGACAGTTTTGACATCCCACTCGAGCTGCTTGGTCTTATACAAGTACATCATGATTTATCTTTTTTAGAAGCTCCTTTTACAAAGATGGAATTGATGATGTCATCAAGGACCTTCCTTCTCATAAAATTCCTGACCCACATGCATTTAACACAAACTTTACCAAAAAATGTTAGCCCATTATTAAACATGGCTTTTATGATCTTTGTGACCAGTTCTAAAGAGAGGTCTTTGTTTGCAGAGTATCAACAACTCTTTAATAATCCTCATTCCAAAGAAATATGGAGCTTCAGGGTTGAATGATTTTAGGCCCATTTCTCTCCTCAGCTACACAATCAATTTGTTGACTAAACTCCTGTCCGACAAATTGCAATCTGTCATCCTGGACTTAGTTCATGTTAACTAGTATGGTTTCATTATAACAAGGACAATTCAAGATTGTATTGCATGGGCCTATGAATTCTTTTTTAAGTGCCATAAAAGTAAGAAATCTATTGTTGTTCTGAAACTAGATTTCGAAAATGCTTTTGACAAAATAGAGCATGTCATGGTACTAGCAATTTTGCAACAAAAGGCTTTTGAATAAATTATGATCTTGGATTCAACAGATACTGGGCTCTGGTACTTCACTAGTTCTACTCAATGGAATTCCTGGAGTTCAATTCAAGTGTAGATGAGGAGTGAGGCAAGGGGATCCTCTGTCTCCTATGTTGTTTGTACTTGTAGTTGATTTTTTGCACACAATCTTGAATGATGCCATGCAAAGGAACCTCATACATCGACCTATTAGGTTTCATTCTTGTCCCGATTTCCCTATTCTGCAATATGCAAATGACACTCTAATTATCATGCATGCATGTTCAGAACAGTTGGGACATCTCAAGCACTTAGTGGATCTCTTTTCAAAAGCCTATGGTCTCAAGGTTAATTATTAGAATTCCAACATGCTTCCAATCAATGTAAACGAGGAGCAAATGCAGGAATAGTCCAACCTCTTGGATGTGCCATTAGCTCCTTCCCTTTCACATATCTTGGCGCTCCCCTTAGTTTCACAAAGCCAAAAATGGAGCACTTCATGTACATTATTGATAGGATCTATAGAATATTATCTGTTTGCTCACAATACTTAAGCTATGATGGGAGACTACTTATGGTCAATGCAGTTTTATCTTCACTCTCCACTTTTATTATGAGTTTTCTTCTCCTCTATAAAGGTATTATTGAGCAAATGGAAAAGTACATAAGGCATATTTTTTGGAGAGGCAAAGACTTGGAAAAGAAAAATCCCCCATTGACTGCTCGGGATATGATCTGTAGACCCAAGAACAAAGGAGGTATAGGAATTTTAAATATAGTTACTCATAACACATGCCTACTGATAAAAATGATACATAAATTCATCAATCATATGGATATTCCATGAGTACATCTGATATGGTAAGTTTATTATCATAAATTTTGTCACACTACACAATTGTTTTTTCTGGTGGATAGATTATTTGAAATTACTACTAACACATAAGGAATTTGCTACTTGCACCCTTCAGAATTGTAGCGACCAGACCTCAAACAGTCTGATCTCTGTGTATAAGTGTCATCCCTGGATCGGTAATGCTGACACACACAGTACTTGAAGGATTTATAACAGAGTGGCAATCATACACTTATTACATCGAATGTCTCAAAAGAGAACTTATTACAATAAATATGGCTTAAGGCCATATAATACGATAACAGCGGAAGGCTTGGAAGATAAAGTGAGTCCATCAACTCCAACGGCATCATTGAGTGAAAGACCGAGACCTAATGCTCCTTACTCGTGTCTGAAAAGTCTGCAACATGATACGTTGCAGCCCGAAAACAGGTCAGCACATAGAATATGATGGCAATGTAACACAAGAGAGTAATGAACAGAATAAAGCTATCACTATATGCATATATGGCTGGTGGAGGCTGTATGGTTGAAATGTTTTTGCGTAAAGCCAGTTTTTCCCTACTGCAAAGGAATACATTTTATTTAACTATCATGGTAGTTGTTAAACATTGAGAAGGTTCACCCAACTCAATACCAATTAAAAGTAATCATCATTAAACCCAATCAAGTTATATTAAGAGTGATGAGATCCACATGAAAATCCAAGAACTAGATACTCAAAATGTCCATAACCGGGGACACGGCTAACCATGATTAGTTTATACACTCTGCAGAGGTTTGTGCACTTTTCCCCACAAGACCCGATCGCCTCCGTTGGATTTCTCGCACTACAAGGTGTTTGAGAAACGGATGACCGAGACACAGTCTTTCAGAAGTGTTAGCACCTAACGATGGGTAGACCGGTACACCTACATCCCCTACATCTGCTAGTCCACCACTATAAGAGTTCACACAACTTAATCAACTATGCCAGAGCCCATAATGGCATGCGGCTGCACATGGAAGTTTCCAGTATGAATAATCTTATGATCCCTTTGAGCCTGGGTGACAGTCCATATGAAAATCACACGGTACCCCGGGATTTCCAAAAATACAGGCAATCACTGGGTTCCCCAGGTGCCTCAATCCACCCAGATGTGTATTAAAGTTGCCACCTTAGTTGGACCATTAAATTAACAATCTCACATCTATCATGAAACACTCAAACCCAATCCACGTCTACTAGCATAGCATATCAATATAAGCAACATAGAAGTAACTCCCAAGGTTTGATAATAAACAGGTGAATAGGTACTACCTCATCTACTTCCCAAACCCCACAATTTAATTCAAATCCTAACCATGCAATGTTTGAGGGTTGATCTAATGCAATGAAAACTGGGTAGTAAGAAGTATGATCAAAGTGTTACTTGCCTTGCTGATGATCCGTGAAACCTAGAGACTCGATGTAGCACGCTTCGCACTCCGGGTACTCTATCGCAATCAAACAAGCACACAATAAGAAATCAAGCAAAAGCACGGGTAAAACTCAAATGAGAGATCTAACTAGAAAGTTCAACTTAAGAACTCCGGTTTGCAAAAAGAATCAAATCAAACAAAACAACAAAACTCAAACGGCGAGAGAAACAAGCTTCGTTTACTAATATGGACCTAGGTCAAATTTTACAGTAGCAAAAACTTGTTTAAGTTGGTTAAACAGAAAAAGGGTTTCGATACGAAACTCTAGGTGCTTGAATCGCCTGATTCCGTTAAACGAGCGGAAAGTTATACTAGAACGAAAATCAGATCAGAAATCGCGATCGAAAATAATCGCGGAAAATCCGAGAAAAAGAAAAACTGACGAACAGGCTAACGAACGAATGTTTGTTGTCTGCGGCTAAATGGTGAAAACCGTTCGTAAAACCAAATGTAAAAACGGGTGTTTGCTAAATAACTAAACCGAAAAAATAAACCGAACCGGATCTAAAAAGAAAACGGATCTAGGGTTTACGAAATAAAACTGATCGGTTTTTAAAAAACCGGCGGCTACCTCGAACTCCGGCGGGTCGGTGGCGGCATGGGGCTCCGGCGGCGGGCTCCGGCGAGAGGCGGCGCGGGTGGCGGGGCGATGCGACGGCAGGGCGGCGGTGTGACGGCGCGGCGGCAAGGCGGCGGTGCGGCCGCGCGGCGCGCGAGGCAAGGTGGCGGCGGCGGATCGGGCGGCGGTGGGCTAGGGTTTCGAGTGGCTGGGGCGGATCGGGGCATCGGGCTTTAAAGGCCGTCCCGAGAAGTCCTGGCCGAGTACGGCCCTAAGTCGGTTGACTTTTTTTAAATAATTTCGACGTGCAGAAAAATAAAGAAAAGAAATACTAAACGGACTCCAAAAATCCCAAAATAAATTTTCCCCGTCCTCTAAAAATAAGCCGGACAAGGTGAACATTTATTTGGGCCTAAAATGCAATTTTGAAAAACGCATATTTTTTCTAATTCAAATAAAATAGCGACAAAACTCCGAATAAAAATCTTGTTTGATTTCAATATTAAATCTCTGATATTTCTTTATTTTGAGGAAGTCATTTTATCCTCTCTATTTTATTTTTAATAAGAGAAATATTTCAGAGAAAAATAAATTAAATCAAATGATCCTCTTTTCATAATTCGAGAAAAACTCAAATATGAAAAATAACGAAATCCCCAACTCTCTCCGTAGGTCCTTGAGTTGCGTGAAATTTCTAGGATCAACCAAAATGCAATAAAACATGATATGCAATGATGCTCTTATGTATAACATTCCAAATTGAAAATTTGGGATGTTACAAACCTACCCCCCTTAAGATGAATCTCGCCCTCGAGATTAGGGTTGGCTAGAAAATAGGTGAGGGTGATCCTTTCGTAAGTCTTCTTCTCGTTCCCAAGTGGCTTCATCCTCGGCATGGTGACTCCACTGAACCTTGCAAAACTTGATAACCTTGTTGCGCATAACTCGGTTGGCAAACTCGAGTATCTTTACTGGTTTCTCCTCATAAGTCAAATCACTATCCAACCGTATCGCTTCTAGCGGCACTGTATCTCTCAGAGGAATTTCAGCCATCTCTGCGTGGTACTTCTTCAACTGAGAAACGTGAAACACATCGTGAACTTCGGACAATCCTTTGAGTAATTCCAACTTGTAAGCAACTTCTCCCATACGTTCCAAAACTCTGTATGGTCCCACAAAACGTGGTGCTAACTTCCCCTTAACTCCAAAATGCTTCACTCCTCGAAGTGGTGATACTCGAAGATATGCTCTGTCCCCAACTTCGTAGATTGTCTCCTTGCATTTGGAATCCGCATAACTCTTTTGCCTAGATTGGGCTACCTTGAGTCTATCGCAAATCAACTTAACCTTCTCTTCAGACTCTTTAATCAAATCTGGTCCAAACAACTATCGATCTCCAACTTTGTCCCACAACAACGGTGTTCTGCACCTCCTTCCGTAGAGTGCTTCGAAAGGGGCCATCTTCAAACTGGCTTGATAACTATTGTTATAAGAGAACTCTGCATAAGGCAAATTATCGTCCCAACTAGATCCATAGTCTAGTGCACAAGCTCTCAACATGTCCTCTAGAATCTGATTTACTCTTTCAGTCTGTCCATCTGCTTGCGGGTGAAAAGCTGTACTAAACTCTAGTCTGGTTCCCAAACTTTCATGCAACTGATTCCAAAACTTAGAAGTAAACTGGGTTCCTCCATCTGATACAATGGTCCTCAGAACTCCATGCAGACATACGATCCTGGTCATATAGATCTTTGCCAACTTAGCACTAGTGTAAGTGGTCTTTACTGGGATGAAATGAGCTACTTTCGTCAGTCGATCTACTACAACCCATATCGAGTCATAGCCTGAACGAGTCCTGGGCAATCCCGTGATAAAATCCATGCCTAGTTTATCCCACTTCCATTCGGGTATAGGCAATGGATGTAGCAATCCTGCTGGTTTCTGATGTTCTGCCTTCACTCTCTGACATACATCACAAACTGCTACATACTCCGCAATATCCTTCTTCATACCGGTCCACCAGAAATTGTCCTTCAAATCCAGATATAATTTGGTATTTCCTGGGTGAATCAAATATGGCGAATCATGGGCCTCTTGCAGAATCAACTTCCTAATCTCCTGATCTTTGGGCACATATACGCGGTCCTCAAACCACAAAGTATCATGCTCATCCTCACGAAATCCCTTGGCTTTTCCTTTGCTCATTGATACGTCCATTTTGCATCATGCTTTTATATCGATATTTATCGCATTATGGACTGTTATTTCACTTTATATCACAATACTTATGGCTATTCTCTCTTATTTTACAAGGTTTACATAAGGAGGGAGAATGCTGACAGCTGGAATTCTGGGCTGGAAAGGGAGCAAATATTAGAGATCTATTCTGCGCAACTCCAAAAGTCATGAAACTCCACGGAACGTCTTAAAAGAAATAAAGAAAAATCCATGCCAAAGATGAAGGCCAGGGGGCCCACACCCTTCTCACGAGGGAGGGGGGGCGCCCCCCCCCCAGGGCGCGCCCCCTACCTCGTGGGCCCCCTGGTGGGTCTCTGACGTCCATCTTCTCCTATATGAAGTCTTTCGATGAGAAAAAAATAAGAAGCAACCTTTCGGGACGAGACTCCGCCACCACGAGGCGGAACTGAGGCGGAACCAATCTAGAGCTCCGGCAGAGCTGTTCTGCCGGGGAAACTTCCCTCCGGGAGGGGGAAATCATCACCATCGTCATCACCAACGCTCCTCTCATCGGGAGAGGGCAATCTCCATCAACATCTTCACCAGCACCATCTCATCTCCAAACCCTAGTTCATCTCTTGTATCCAATTCTTGTCTCAAAGTCCGGGATTGGTGCTAGTAGGTTGCTAGTAGTGTTGATTACTCCTTGTAGTTGATGCTAGTTGGTTTATTTGGTGGAAGATCATATGTTCAGATCCTTTATGCATATTATTACCCCTCTGATTATGAACATGAATATGCTTTGTGAGTAATTATGTTTGTTCCTGAGGACAAGGGAGAAGTCTTGCTATTAGTAGTCATGTGAATTTGGTATTCGTTTGATATTTTGATAAGATGTATGTTGTCTAGCCTCTAGTGGTGTTATGTGAACGTCGACTACATAACACTTCACCATTATTTGGGCCTAGAGGAAGGCATTGGGAAGTAATAAGTAGATGATGGGTTGCTAGAGTGACAGAAGCTTAAACCCTAGTTTATGCGTTGCTTCGTAAGGGGCTGATTTGGATCCATATGTTTCATGCTATGGTTAGGTTTACCTTAATACTTTTGTTGTAGTTGCGGATGCTTGCAATAGAGGTTAATCATAAGTGGGATGCTTGTTCAAGTAAGAACAGCACCCAAGCACCGGTCCACCCACATATCAAATTATCAAAGTATCGAACGCGAATCATATGAACGTGATGAAAACTAGCTTGACGATATTCCCATGTGTCCTCGGGAGCGCTTTTCCTATTATAAGAGTTTGTTCCGGCTTGTCCTTTGCTACAAAAAGGATTGGGCCACCTTGCTCACCTTATTTACTTTTGTTACTTGTTGCTCGTTACAATTTACCTTATTACAAAACTATCTGTTACCACTTATTTCAGTACTTGCAGAGAATACCTTGCTGAAAACCGCTTATCATTTCCTTCTGCTCCTCGTTGGGTTCGACACTCTTACTTATCGAAAGGACTACGATAGATCCCCTATACTTGTGGGTCATCAAGACTCTTTTCTGGCGCCGTTGCCGGGGAGTGTAGCGCCTTTGGTAAGTGGAATTTGGTAAGGAAAAATTTATATAGTGTGCTGAAATTTACTGTCACTTGTTACTATGGAAAGTAATTCTCTGAGGGGCTTGTTCGGGGTATCTTCACCCATCCAGTAGAGCAAAGAGTTGCTCCTCAACCTACTGAACCTATTGAAATGAAACTCCTTTTATATTTCCTTCGGGTATAATGGAAAAACTGCTCGCTAATCCTTTTACAGGAAATGGAACAAAGCATCCTGATGAGCACTTATATATGTGGATGAAGTTTGTGGATTATTTAAGCTTGCAGGTGTATCCGATGATGTTGCTAAGAAGAAGGTCTTCCCTTTATCTTTGAAGGGAGACACATTGATATGGTATAGGCTATGTGATACGAGATCGTGGGACTATAAAAGATTGAAATTGGAATTTCATCAAAAGTATTACCCTATGCATCTTGTTCATCGTGATCGCAATTATATATATAATTTCTGGCCTCGCGAAGGAGAAAGCATCGCTCAAGCTTGGGGGAGGCTTAAATCAATGTTATATTCATGCCCCAATCATGAGCTCCGAGAGAAATAATTATGCAAAGTTTTTATGCTCGGCTTTCTGATAACAATCGCAACCATGCTCGATACTTCTTGTGCTGGCTCTTTTATGATGAAGACTATTGAATTCAGATGGAATTTATTGGATAGAATTAAACGCAACTCTGAAGATTGGGACCTCGACGAAGGTAAGGAGTCAGGTATGACACCTAAGTTTGATTGTGTTAAATCTTTTATGGATACCGATATTTTCCGTAAGTTTAGCACTAAATATGGACTTGATTCTGAGATAGTAGCTTCTTTCTGTGAATCTTTTGCTACTTATGTTGATCTCCCTAAGGAGAAGTGGTTTAAATATCATCCTCCCATAGAAGTAAAAGTAGCTGCACCTATTAAAGTTGAAGAAAAGACTGTCACTTATAATGATCCTATTGTTCCTACTTCTTATATTGAGAAACCACCTTTCCCTGTTAGAATAAAGGATCATGCTAAAGCTTCAACTGTTGTTCGTAAAAGCAATATTAGAACTTATACACCTCCTGAGCAAGTTAAAGTAGAACCTATTGTTAAAGATCTCTTGTCTGATAATATTGATGGGCATGTTATTCAGTTCGAAGGTGAAACTGCTAGAATTGCTAAACCGTGTGATAAGGATAAACATAGACCTGTGGTAGGCGTGCCTGTTATTTCTGTTAAAATAGGAGATCATTGTTATCATGGCTTATGTGATATGGGTGCTAGTGCTAGTGTTATACCTCATGACTTATACAAAGAAATTAAGAATGAAATTGCACCTGTTGAGTTAGAAGATATTGATGTTACTATTAAACTTGCTAATAGAGATACTATTGCACCAATTGGAATTGTTAGAGATGTTGAAGTCTTGTGTGGGAAAACTAAATATCCTGCTGATTTTCTTGTTCTTACTTCTCCACAAGATAGCTTTTGTCCCATTATATTTGGTAGACCCTTCTTAAATACTGTCAATGCTACCATAGACTGCACTAAGAATATTGTTACTGTTGGTTTGGATGATATGGTTCATGAGTTTAATTTCTCTAAATTTAGTAAACAACATCGTGAGGAAGAATTACCTAGTAAGGATGAAATTATTGGTCTTGCTTCTATTGCCGTACCTCCTAGTGATCCTTTAGAACACTATTTGCTAGACCATGAAAATGATATGTTCATGAATGAAAGAAGGGAAATAGATGAAGTATTCTTTAAACAGGAACCTATTCTGCAACACAATTTGCCTGTTGAAATTTTAGGAGATCCTCCTCCACCCAAGGGTGATCCCGTGTTTGAGCTTAAACCGTTGCCTGATAATCTTAAATATGCTTATCTTGATGAAAAGAAGATATATCCTGTTATTATTAGTGCTAACCTTTCAGAGCATGAAGAAGAAAGATTATTGAAAACTCTGAAGAAGCATCGTGCTGCTATTGGATATACTCTTGATGATCTTAAGGGCATTAGTCCCACTCTATGTCAACATAAAATAAATTTGGAAGCAGATGCCAAACCAGTTCGTGATCCTCAACGACGTCTGAATCCTAAAATGAAAGAAGTGGTAAGAAAAGAAATACTTAAGCTTCTGGAGGCAGGTATAATTTATCCCGTTGCTCATAGTGAGTGGGTAAGTCCTGTCCATTGTGTCCCTAAGAAGGGAGGTATTACTGTTGTTCCTAATGATAAAGATGAATTGATTCCACAAAGAATTATCACAGGTTATAGGATGGTAATTGATTTCCGCAAATTAAATAAAGCTACTAAGAAAGATCATTACCCCTTACCTTTTATTGATCAAATGCTAGAAAGATTATGCAAACATACACATTATTGCTTTCTAGATGGTTATTCTGGTTTCTCTCAAATACCTGTGTCGGCTAGAGATCAATCAAAGACTACTTTTACATGCCCTTTTGGTACTTTTGCTTATAGACGTATGCCTTTTGGTTTATGTAATGCACCTGCTACCTTTCAAAGATGCATGATGGCTATATTCTCTGACTTTTGTGAAAAGATTTGTGAGGTTTTCATGGACGACTTTTCGGTCTATGGTTCTTCTTTTGACGATTGCTTGAGCAATCTTGATCGAGTTTTGCAGAGATGTGAAGAAACTAATCTTGTCTTGAATTGGGAAAAGTGCCACTTTATGGTTAATGAAGGTATTGTCTTGGGGCACAAAGTTTCTGAAAGAGGTATTGAAGTTGATAAAGCCAAGGTTGATGCTATTGAAAAGATGCCATGTCCCAAGGACGTCAAAGGTATAAGAAGTTTCCTTGGTCACGCTGGATTTTATAGGAGGTTCATTAAGGACTTCTCAAAAATTTCTCGGCCTCTGACTAATTTATTGCAAAAAGATATACCATTTGTCTTTGATGATGATTGTGTAGAAGCATTTGAAATACTTAAGAAAGCATTAGTCTCTGCACCTATTGTTCAGCCACCTGATTGGAATTTACCCTTTGAAATTATGTGCGATGCTAGTGATTATGCTGTAGGTGCTGTTCTAGGGCAAAGAGTTGATAAGAAATTAAATGTTATTCATTATGCTAGTAAGACTCTAGACAATGCTCAAAGAAATTATGCTACTACTGAAAAAGAGCTTTTAGCAGTTGTATTTGCTTGTGATAAGTTCAGACCTTATATTGTTGATTCTAAAGTAACTATTCACACTGATCATGCTGCTATTAAATACCTTATGGAAAAGAAAGATGCTAAACCTAGACTTATTAGATGGGTTCTCTTGCTACAAGAATTTGATTTGCATATTGTTGATAGAAAGGGAGCTGAGAACCCCGTTGCAGACAACTTATCTAGGTTAGAAAATATTCTTGATGACCCACTACCTATTAATGATGACTTTCCTGATGAACAATTAAATGTTATAAGTACTTCTCGTAGTACTCCATGGTATGCTGATTATGCTAATTATATTGTTGCTAAGTTTATACCACCTAGCTTCACATACCAGCAAAAGAAAAAATTCTTCTATGACTTGAGACATTACTTTTGGGATGACCCACATCTTTATAAAGAAGGAGTAGATGGTGTTATTAGACGTTGTGTACCTGAGCATGAACAGGAACAGATCCTACGCAAGTGTCATTCCGAGTCTTATGGAGGACACCACGCTGGAGATAGAACTGCACATAAGGTATTGCAATCTGGTTTTTATTGGCCTACTCTCTTCAAGGATGCCCGTAAGTTTGTCTTGTCATGTGATGAATGTCAAAGAATTGGTAATATTAGTAGACGTCAAGAAATGCCTATGAATTATTCTCTTGTTATTGAACCGTTTGATGTTTGGGGCTTTGATTATATGGGACCTTTTCCTGCCTCTAATGGATATACACATATTTTAGTTGCTGTTGATTACGTTACTAAGTGGGTAGAAGCTATTCCAACTAGTAGTGCTGATCATAACACTTCTATCAAAATGCTTAAGGAAGTTATTTTTCCGAGGTTTGGAGTCCCTAGATATTTAATGACTGATGGTGGTTCACACTTTATTCATGGTGCTTTCCGTAAAATGCTTGCTAAATATGATGTTAATCATAGAATTGCATCTCCTTATCACCCACAGTCTAGTGGTCAAGTAGAATTGAGCAATAGAGAGCTCAAATTAATTTTGCAAAAGACTGTTAATAGGTCTAGAAAGAATTGGTCCAAGAAACTTGATGATGCATTATGGGCATATAGAACTGCATACAAAAATCCTATGGGTATGTCTCCATATAAAATGGTATATGGAAAAGCATGTCACTTACCTCTCGAACTAGAACATAAGGCATATTGGGCTATTAAGGAGCTCAACTATGATTTCAAACTTGCCGGTGAGAAGAGGTTATTTGATATTAGCTCACTTGATGAATGGAGAACCCAAGCATATGAAAATGCCAAGTTATTTAAAGAAAAAGTTAAAAGATGGCATGACAAAAGGATACAAAAGCGTGAGTTTAATGTAGGTGATTATGTATTGCTATACAACTCTCGTTTAAGATTTTTTGCAGGAAAACTTCTCTCTAAATGGGAAGGCCCCTATGTTATCGAGGAGGTCTATCGTTCCGGTGCAATAAAAATCAACAACTTCGAAGGCACAAATCCGAAGGTGGTAAACGGTCAAAGAATCAAACATTATATCTCAGGTAATCCCATAAATGTTGAAACCAATATTATTGAAACCGTAACCCCGGAGGAATACATAAGGGACACTTTCCGGAATGTTCAGACTCCAAAAGGGAATAGGTATGTGGTACGGTAAGTAAACCGACTCCAAAACAATTTTTAAGGAAATATTCTCCGTTTTGGAATATTTAGAAAAATATAAAATAAGTAGCAGTCCGGGAAGGACACGAGGGCCCCACGAGGGTGGTGGGCGCGCCCCCTACCTCGTGAGCGCCTCGTGTGCCTTCCGGACTCTGTTTTCTTGCGTGTTACGTATTTTGGTCGGTAAAAATTCATTATATATTCTCCCGAAGGTTTTGACTCCCGTATCACGCAAAAATCTCCTGTTCTTGTTTCGAGCTGTTTTTCTGACAGATCTAGGTTATCATGACGGCCCCAAGCGCCTCCAAGGACAAGTTCTTCGAGAAGGTCATCAACCCTTACCTCGCGGAGGTGTTGCGACACCCTCAAACCATTGAGATGCGTGATGGGTTGCTGCACATCCGCGATGAAGAGGGACCAAAGGGGACCTGAAGCATGGAGACGAGGCTCGAAGCAGTGGAGCAACAAGTTTTCAAGTGCCAAAGGATGGTGGAGCGTGGAATCAACGCTAGCCACATGATGCTCGCGGAGTTCACCAACAACTACAAGCCGGATGCCAAGAATACCGAGGAGGCCATCTTCAAGCTACATGAGAAGATCGAGCACCTCCAAGCCCAAGTCTATGACCTTCAAAACCAAAACTGTGAGTATGAATATAGATTCAAAAGAATGAGTTTGGCTGCAGATTTGAGGATTCCGGAGACTCGATCATCTTTCTATGATGGTGAACCTATGCCTTGGAAGATGGATGACAAGCCCGCATCATCAACAACACCTCCACCGTCTCCTCCAACAAAGAAGAATTGAGTATCTGGGTATGGGCACTCCCCTTGGCAACTGCCAAGCTTGGGGGAGGTGCCCCGGTATCGTATCACAATCACAACTCCTATCTTTACCGTTTTTCTTAGTTCGATCCTATTAGTAGTATCTTGATCTAGTAGAATAAAGTTTATGGCATGATCTAGTTTTGAGTTTTGCTTTATGATCTCTCTTTGTAATCGAGTCCGTGAGCTATATATAATAAAGATTAGTGTTGAGTCAAGGGCCTGATTATTTTGCCATGATCTTGGGTGAATAAAAGAAAAGAGAAAAAGAATAAAAAGAAACAACAAGTTCATATTGATCTTATTGAGAGTAATGACTTCACATAGAAAGAGTATGATGATTAAAAGTTGTTGGGAGTTGGCAGACATAGCTTTGGTCATTGTTGCAATTAATAGGAAGTAATAAGGAAAGAGAGGTTTCACATATAGATATATTATCATTGACATCTTTTATGATTGGAAGCACTCATTAAAATATGACATGCTAAAGAGTTGATGTTGGACAAGGAAGACAACGTAATGAGTTATGTCTTTCTTATATCTGAGATAAAGTATGTTGTCATGGATCCTCTAACTTGTTGAGCTTGCCTTTCCCCCTCATGCTAGCCAAATTCTCAGCACTAAGTAGAGATACTACTTGTGCTTCCAAATACCCTTAAACCAGTTTTGCCATGAGAGTCCACCATATCTACCTATGGATTGAGTAAGATCCTTCAGGTAAGTTGTCATCGGTGCAAAGCAATAAAAATTGATCTTAATATGTATGATTGATTGGTGTGGGAGAAATAAGCTTTATACGATCTTGTGATGTGGAAGTAATAAAAGCGACGGACTGCATAATAAAGGTTCACATCACAAGGGGCAATATAAAGTGACGTTCTTTCGCATTGAGATTTTGTGCATCCAACCATAAAAGCGCATGGCAACCTCTGCTTCCCTCTGCGAAGGGCCTATCCTTTATTATTATCTTCTACCTTATGCAAGAGTCACGGTGATCTTCACCTTTCCTTTTTCATTTTACCCTTTGGCAAGCTTAGCATGTTGGAAAGAACATGATATATATATCTAATTGGATGTAGGGGATCATGAACCATTATTGTTGACATTACCCTTAAGGTAAAAGGTTGTGGGGCAAAACTATAAGCCCCTATCTTTCTCTGTGTCCGATTAAAACTCTGTAACCACAAGTATCGCGTGAGTGTTAGCAATTATGGAGGACTAAATGATAGTTGAGTATGTGGACTTGCTTTTTAGCTCTGACATAGACTCTTTCCGATGTTATGATAAATTGCAATTGCTTCAATGACTGAGATTATAGTTTGTTGGAACCCAATAAGGTTTATGATTTATACTTTTGCATTGTGAATAGATCATCACTTGAACATAAGTAATCATATGACAAAATCTATATATGTTGCTGTTATAAGAATAATCATGATGCCTGCATGTCCGTATTTTATTTTTATCGACGCCTCTACCTCTAAACATGAGGACATATTTATTGTTATCGGCTTTTCGCTTGAGGACAAGCGAGGTCTAAGCTTGGGGGAGTTGATACGTCCATTTTGCATCATGCTTTTATATCGATATTTATCGCATTATGGACTGTTATTTCACTTTATATCACAATACTTATGGCTATTCTCTCTTATTTTACAAGGTTTACATAAGGAGGGAGAATGCCGGCAGCTGGAATTCTGGGCTGGAAAAGGAGCAAATATTAGAGACCTATTCTGCGCAACTCCAAAAGTCCTGAAACTCCACGGAATGTCTTAAAAGAAATAAAGAAAAATCCTGCCAAAGATGAAGGCCAGGGGGCCCACACCCTTCTCACGAGGGTGGGGGGCGCCCCCCCCCCTAGGGCGCGCCCCCTACCTCGTGGGCCCCCTGGTGGGTCTCCGACGTCCATCTTCTCCTATATGAAGTCTTTCGATGAGAAAAAAATAAGAAGCAACCTTTCGGGACGAGACTCCGCCGCCACGAGGCGGAACCGAGGCGGAACCAATCTAGAGCTCCGGCAGAGCTGTTCTGCCGGGGAAACTTCCCTCCGGGAGGGGGAAATCATCACCATCGTCATCACCAACGCTCCTCTCATCGGGAGAGGGCAATCTCCATCAACATCTTCACCAGCACCATCTCATCTCCAAACCCTAGTTCATCTCTTGTATCCAATTCTTGTCTCAAAGTCCGGGATTGGTGCTAGTAGGTTGCTAGTAGTGTTGATTACTCCTTGTAGTTGATGCTAGTTGGTTTATTTGGTGGAAGATCATATGTTCAGATCCTTTATGCATATTATTACCCCTCTGATTATGAACATGAATATGCTTTGTGAGTAATTACGTTTGTTCCTGAGGACAAGGGAGAAGTCTTGCTATTAGTAGTCATGTGAATTTGGTATTCGTTTGATATTTTGATAAGATGTATGTTGTCTAGCCTCTAGTGGTGTTATGTGAACGTCGACTACATAACACTTCACCATTATTTGGGCCTAGAGGAAGGCATTGGGAAGTAATAAGTAGATGATGGGTTGCTAGAGTGACAGAAGCTTAAACCCTAGTTTATGCGTTGCTTCGTAAGGGGCTGATTTGGATCCATATGTTTCATGCTATGGTTAGGTTTACCTTAATACTTTTGTTGTAGTTGCGGATGCTTGCAATAGAGGTTAATCATAAGTGGGATGCTTGTTCAAGTAAGAACAGCACCCAAGCACCGGTCCACCCACATATCAAATTATCAAAGTATCGAACGCGAATCATATGAACGTGATGAAAACTAGCTTGACGATATTCCCATGTGTCCTCGGGAGCGCTTTTCCTATTATAAGAGTTTGTTACGGCTTGTCCTTTGCTACAAAAAGGATTGGGCCACCTTGCTGCACCTTATTTACTTTTGTTACTTGTTGTTCGTTACAATTTACCTTATTACAAAACTATCTGTTACCACTTATTTCAGTACTTGCAGAGAATACCTTGCTGAAAACCTCTTATCATTTCCTTCTTCTCCTCGTTGGGTTCGACACTCTTACTTATCGAAAGGACTACGATAGATCCCCTATACTTGTGGGTCATCACTCATCCTTTCCTTTATCTCGGCAATCTCCTTGTCCGTCTTTTGCGCTTCTCTGATCTTATCCATCAAAGTGGACTAAATCTCCAAAGCTGCTACATAACCTCTCGGAACTATCTCCAAACATAGCTCACGAAGGTCTTCTGCTAACTCCCTGGGTAATCCTTCGGTCATGGGGGTATTGACATGACTCTTGCGGCTCTACGCATCGGCTACTACGTTAGCCTTTCCGGGATGATAGTGCAATTTCATATCATAATCCTTAATGAGTTCTAAGCATCTCCTCTGCCCAAGATTTAACTCCTTCTGTGTGAAGATATACTTCAAACTTTTGTGATCCGTGTATACCTCACAATGGTTTCTGATGAGAAAATTTCTCCATGTCTTCAATGCATGTACTACGGCTGCTAACTCCAAATCATGCGCAGCATAATTTAACTCATGGGGTTTAAGCTGTCGTGAGGCATATGAAACAACTCTTTCCTCCTGCATAAGTACGGCTCCAAGTCCTCGACGAGAAGCATCGCAATACATTTCATAATCCTTGCGTTGATCTGGCAGGATCAACACTGGCGATGTAACCAAGCGTCTCTTCAACTCCTGGAAACTGGCCTCACATTCCTCAGTCCAATTGAACTTGGTGTCCTTCTTCAACAACTCCGTCATTGGTTTTGCAATCTTTGAGAAATTCTCAATGAACCTCCGGTAGTATCCTGCGAGTCCAAGAAAACTCCGGACCTCTCCAACTATCGTGGGAGCTTCCCAATTTGTCACGGTGACAACTTTGTTGGGGTCTACTGTTATTCCTTCTCCGGATATAACATGTCCAAGAAATCCAATTTCCTTCAGCCAAAACTCACACTTGCTGAACTTGGTGTATAACTGATGTTCACTGAGCTTCCCAAGTACCAAACGCAAATGTTCCTTATGTTCCTCTTCATTCTTTGATTAGACCAGAATATCATCAATGAACACTACGACGAACTTATCCAAAAACTCCATAAACACCTTGTTCATCATGTTCATAAAGTAGGCAGGTGCGTTAGTCAAGCCAAATAATATAACGATATACTCATATAGCCCATACCGTGTGGTAAAAGATGTCTTAGGTATGTCCTGCTCTCGAATCTTCAACTGGTGATAACCTGATCGCAGATCAATCTTGGAAAACACCTTAGCTCCTTGCAGCTGATCAAACAAATCAATGATCATCGGCAGTGGGTACTTGTTCTTGATCGTTACTTCATTTAATCCATGATAATCAACAACCATCCTTAATGATCCATCCTTCTTCTCCACTAGAAGTACTGGTGATCCCCAAGGTGACGAGCTTGGGCGAATATATCCCTTATCCAGTAACTCCTTAAACCGCTTCTTAATTTCCTCTAAATCCTGTGCGGGCATCCTATACGGTCTCTTAGATATTGTCCTAGTGCCTGGCAAAAGCTCTATTAAAATCTCTAAGTCTCTATCCGGTGGCATGCCTGGCAACTCTTTTGGAAATACATCTGGAAATTCCTTCACCACTGGTACTTCCTCCTGTACTACTCCCAATAAGCAATTTACTTGAGTCCTATTCGGCACATGCCGGGATACATACTTGATCCTTCTTTCTTCTGGGGTGGTGAGTAAAATCGTCTTACTTGCACAATTGATGTTTCCTCCATACATCGATAGCCAATCCATACCCAGAATCACATCCAAACCTTGCAATTCCAAAATTATCAGATCAGAGGGGAAAACATGCCTACCTATGGCCAATGGCATCTGAAAACATCCATGGCTTGCCATATACTCTGCTCCGGGTGAGGTTACTAACATGGGTGTCTTAAGTACTCTAGTGGGCAGGTTATACTTATCCACAAATCCCCTTGATATGTATGAATGAGATGCACCAGTATCAAAAAGAACTACTGCAGTAAATGACTTAACCAAAAACTTACCAATTACTGCATCTGGCTGGGCTTCAATCTCCTCCACGTTAACATGGTTCACTTGCCCCCTGTTGAAAGGGTTGGGCTTCTTCCCAGAGCTTCCATTGCCATTTCCATTCTTAGCTTCAGGACATTCATTGGTGTAATGTCTGGTCTTCTAACACTTGTAGCAAGTAACGTGGCTTAGATCCTTCTTGGTGGGTGTTACCGGGTTGGAACGGTTCTGTCCGCTACTTCCTCCATTACCATTGCCATTCTTGGGGCCACTATGGTTGTGCGAACTTCCTCCATTATGAGTGTGGCCTCCATGGTTATTCACAAGTCCTCCCGAGTTCGAGGTGAAACGGGGTCTCTGCTGGGCTCTAGTACTTTCCTTGTGCATACTTCCTCTTGCGGCTGTCAATCTGCTGCTGCTCCCTTCAAGCATGAGTGCTCTATCCACCAACTCCTGGTAGTTATTGAAATTTGCTACCATCAACTGCATGCTCAGCTCATCATTCAGTCCCTCCAGAAACTTCTCCTTCTTAGCTGCATCCATAGCAACGTCATATGGAGCATAACGTGCTAACTTACTAAACTCATCCACATACTGGCCAATGGTGCGTCCTCCTTGGCGTAAGTTGTGAAACTCATGCTTCTTCATGGCCATAGCTCCTACTGATACATGGGCAGTACGGAAAGCTTGCTGGAACTGATCCCATGTGACAATGGCTATGGGATAAGTGACAGTGTAATTTTCCCACCATGAGGCTGCTGGTCCATCCAACTGATGTGTGGCAAAACACACCTTCTCAGTATCTGTGCATCCTGCAGTGGTTAACTCCCTTCCAATCCTGCAGAGCCAATCATCTGCAACTATTGGCTTGGTGCTACTGGAAACACCAGCGGCTGCAACCTCAGAAAACGGGCTAAGTTGTCAACTGGTGGTGGTGGTGGTGGGTTGTTGTAGTTGTTGTTGCCTTGATTCTGAACTAACGGCTGCATCAGGGTATTCTGCTGCTGGATCAACTGAGTGAGCTCTGGTGGAAAGGTAAATCCGGGGTCACGTCTCGGAGGCATCAGAGGGTTTAGAGAGAAGAGAATAGAATAGAATGAGGTCTAGTGAGAAAACACTACCCATATGCACATGAGACAAACACAATTATATCACTCAATCAATCAAGCAAAGGCATACAATCGGTCTAGATCTATTGTTACAAAGTGATTGGACTATACTATTTACATGGTAGACTACTACTACTGTTTTGGTGGTCAACTAGAAATATTGATCGGTCAAAGACTCCATGACATCTGCTCCAGCTTCATCAACATAGTCATCATCGCTATCGTCGGGGTCCGGGTCGGTGTCGTCGATGATGATGTAGTCCTCCGGACAAATCTCCTTGGGTTCTTCGTCTTCTCCTCCTGGTGCGGGGTCTCCCATGAATACTCCTAGCTTCCTTTCTAGATCTTCATTCCTCTCCACTAGTATGACGATTTCCTCCTCATAATCTTCACGAGTAGCCTTGAGTTCTTCTTCAAGCTCTGTGATCCTGGCCATTGCCTTCTTCAGATCTATCCTGCCTGCGCACATCTGGTTCTCCTGGCAGCGAATATGCTGGTTTAACTCCTGGATGAAAGCTGCAATGGATCTATCCTTCCTGGTGCTGATCATCTCCCATTGCTCATCTCGGCGCCCACAAATCTGGTAGATAGTATCCTTGAGATCCTTGTGGTAAACTTCTCCAATGCGTCCCATGGTGATGTGAGCTACCATACTCTTTCCTAGACTCTAGGTTGGTGCATCGAAAGAAAACTCTATGGGCTCAGTGACTGGTGTGAATGTCCTTCCTGGAACTTGAACTTGAATCATCCAACGCTCCTCTTCTGGTAAAGTGGCATTGTAGGTTCCGATGAAGCTTGGTATTCCAATGTTCAGGTACCTAGTGACTTCCTTTAAGTGTCTTTCAAAAGGGGCGTCTTCATTCGGTTGCGCAAACTTGTTCCTTGCGTCCGCCATCCTAAAGAGTAGAAAAGGAGAGGATTCAGAAATGAGAAGAGAATAGTGATCTAGGGCTTTAGCTTAGTGGTCGTGTCCTACACTCAGCGTGTGCTCTGATACCATCTTTGTAGCGACCAGACCTCAAACAGCCTGATCTTTGTGTATAAGTGTCATCCCTGGATCGGTAATGCTGACAGACACAGTACTCAAAGGATTTATAACAGAGTAGCAATCACACACTTATTACATCGAATGTCTCAAAAGAGAACTTATTACAATAAATATGGCTTAAGGCCATATAATACGATAACAACGGAAGGCTTGGAAGATAAATTGAGTCCATCAACTCCAACGGCATCACTGAGTGAAAGACCACGACCTAATGCTCCTTACTCGCCGTCTGAAAAGTCTGCAACATGATACGTTGCGGCCCGAAAACGGGTCAGCACATAGAATATGTTGGCAAGGTAACACAAGAGAGTAATGAACAGAATAAAGCTATCACCATATGCATATATGGCTGGTGGAGGCTGTATGGTTGATATGTTTTTGCGTAAAGCTAGTTTTTCCCTACTACAAAGGAATAAATTTTATTTAACTACCATGGTAGTTGTTAAACATTGAGAAGGTTCACCCAACTCAATCCCAATTAAAAGTAATCATCATTAAACCCAATCAAGTTATATTAAGAGTGATGAGATCCACATGATAATCCAAGAACTAGATACTCAAAATGTCCATAACCGGGGACACAGTTAACCATGATTAGTTTATACACTCTGCAGAGGTTTGTGCACTTTTCCCCACAAGACCCGGTCGCCTCCGTTGGATTTCTCGCACTACAAGGTGTTTGAGAAACGGATGACCGAGACACAGTCTTTCAGAAGTGTTAGCACCTTACGATGGGTAGACCGGTACACCTACATCCCCTACATCTGCTAGTCTACCACTATAAGAGTTCACACAACTTAATCAACTATGCCAGAGCCCATAATGGCATGTGGCTGCACACGGAAGTTTTCAGTATGAATAATCTTATGATCCCTTTGAGCCTGGGTGGCGGTCCATAGGAAAATCACACGGTACCCCGGATTTCCAAAAATACAGGCAATCACTGGGTTCCCCAGGGGCCTCAATCCACCCAGATGTGTATTAAAGTTGCCACCTTAGTTGAACCATTAAATTAACAATCTCACATCTGTCATGAAACACTCAAACCCAATCCACGTCTACTAGCATAGCATAGCAATATAAGCAACGTAGAAGTAACAAGGTTTGATAATAAACAGGTGAATAGGTACTACCTCATCTACTTCCCAAACCCCACAATTTAATTCAAATCCTAACCATGCAATGTTTGAGGGTTGATCTAATGCAATGAAAACTGGGTAGTAAGAGGTATGATCAAAGTGTTACTTGCCTTGCTGATGATCCGTGAAACCTAGAGACTCGATGTAGCACGCTTCGCACTCCGGGTACTCTATCGCAATCAAACAAGCACACAATAAGCAATCAAGCCAAAGCACGGGTAAAACTCAAATAAGAGATCTAACCAGAAAGTTCAACTTAAGACCTCCGGTTTGCAAAAAAAATCAAATCAAACGAAGCAACAAAACTCAAACGGCGAGAGAAACAAGCTTCGTTTACTAATCTGGACCTAGGTCAAATTTTACAGTAGCAAAAACTTGTTTAAGTTGGTTAAACGAAAAGAGGGTTTCGAGGCGAAACTCTAGGCGCTTGAATCGCCTGATTTCGATAAACGAGCGAAAAGTTATACTAGAACGAAAATCGGATCAGAAATCGCGATCGAAAATAATTGTGGAAAATCTGAGAAAAAGAAAAACTGACGAACAGGCTAACGAACGAACGTTTGCTGTCTGCTGCTAAACGGTGAAAACCGAACGTAAAAACGGGCGTTCGCTAAATAACTAAATCGAAAAAATAAGTTGAACCGGATCTAAAAAGAAAACAGATCTAGGGTTTACGAAATAAAACCGATCGGTTTAAAAAAAACAGGCGACTACCTCGAACTCCGGCGGGCTCCGGCGGGTCGACGGCGGCGTTGGGCTCCGGCACGGGGCGGCGCGGGTGGCGGGGCGATGCGGCGACAGGGCGGCGGCGCGACGCACGAGGCGAGGTGGCGGCGGCGGGGCGGCGGCAGCGGATCGGGCGGCGGCGGGCTTGGGTTTCGGGTGGCTGGGGCGGATCGGGGCATCGGGCTTTAAAGGCCGGCCCGAGAAGTCCTGGCCGAGTACGGCCCTAAGTCGGGTGACTTTTTTTTAATAATTTCGACATGCAGAAAAAAGAAAGAAAAGAAATACTAAACGGGCTCCAAAAATCCCGAAATAAATTTTCCCCGTCCTCTAAAAATAAGTCGGACAAGATGAACATTTATTTGGGCCTAAAATGCAATTTTGAAAAACACATATTTTCCTAATTCAAATAAAATAGCGACAAAACTCCGAATAAAAATCTTGTTTGATTCTAATATTAAATCTCTAATATTTCTTTATTTTGAGGAAGTCATTTTATCATCTCTCTTTTATTTTTAATAAGAGAAATATTTCAGAGAAAAATAATTAAAATCAAACGATCCTTTTTTCATAATTCGAGAAAAACTCAAATATGAAAAATAACGAAATCCCCAACTCCCTCCGTAGGTCCTTGAGTTGCGTGAAATTTCTAGGATCAACCAAAATGCAATAAAACATGATATACAATGATGCTCTAATGTATAACATTCCAAATTAAAAATTTGGGATGTTACAAGAATGAGCATCCTCATGCCTTTTGTTCTGATAATTGGGATGAGCAACCAAAATGGCACTCTAGCCTCACCTATATTCCTTTTCTCACAACTGGAATGTTTTGAATCTTTGTGGGCTTTGAATGATTTAACATCCCACTTTTATCTACCTCTCTCTGAAGTGGCATATGTGTAGTATTAGGAATTAGATCAATTTTCTGCAAGCCATGCAGTTGGCAGAGGATCCTAAATATTGGCAAATACCCCATGGTTCTACTATTTATAAGGTTTTCAAGGCTGACAAGCTCCTATCTATACATTCAGAACCTTTGCCAGTTATCAAATGGCTTTGGAAAACCTGTTGCCAGCTTAGGCACAAAATTTTCTTCTGGTTATTGATAAACAACAGGCAAAATACCAAGGCTATGTTGTAGAGATTTTTTCCATACAAGATTGCACATGTGTAATGTGTCATTCACAAGTTTTGGAGACAAGAGATCACCTTTTCTTTCAATGCCCTTTTGCCCAAATATGCTGGCAATATGTGTGGACCTCATGGCATCCCTCACTCTCAAGTATACAAGATGAAGTTGCTCAGCTCAAACAACTCCTCGATTTTTCTTTTGCTCTTGAAGTCATTATTCTTACCTCATGGGCTATCTGGACTACAAGGAATGCTTTTATCTTAAAGGCATTTCACCAAGCTTATATACCTGCAGGCGCAAATTTAAGAAGGAAATGAAGTGGATCACATATCGGGTCAAGAGAAATGATTATAATGGTTCGATGGTCAATGCTTTGAGAAGATTTGTATTCAGTTGTATTTGTTGTTCTTTTTCTTGCTTCTTTAGGACCTGTATAGTTCTTTCTTTCTTTTGAATCTTTATTTGTACTACTATTTATAGATGAAAATCAATAGAAATACGCAGCAGAGTTTTGCTGTTTCTCTAAAAAAAAAAGAACTGTAAGCGTATTTTGTGACTACGTAAACTCGTGAAAGAGGCGTATCCTATAGAGCACCCCATTCCGAACAAATTACCCAGAGAACAGCCGCTTCCAGGTTTGAAACTCAAATGCAAATCCAAATCCCCCCCACCACGGCCACCGCCCCCCTTTCCGCCGCCGTCGTCGCCGGTGTCCCCTCCGGCTCCGGCAGTGCCCAGCGGCGTTAGCGACCATGGGGGTCAAGAACCTTTGGGACATTCTCGACTCCTGCAAGCAGAAGCTGCCGCTCAACCACCTCCAGTGAGTCCCAAAACCCTCGCTCGTTCGCGTGCGTGCGCCTTACTCCCTCGCCCGCCCCCGCTGATTCCTCCATGGTTGGCGGTCTCAGGAACAAGAAGGTGTGCGTAGATCTCTCCTGCTGGCTCGTGCAGTTCTGTACCGCCAACCGCTCGCCGGCCTTCGTCAGGGACAAGGTCTACCTCAAGAACCTCTTCCACCGCATCCGCGCCCTCCTCGCCCTCAACTGCAGCCTCATCTTTGTCACAGGTCAACCTCGGAATCTCCCTCGCCCTACCCTACCAACAGATCGTCGGATCCCCACCCGGGTCTCTGAATACGTAGCACGGGGGAAACATATTTCGTCATAAAATTCAGTTCTTGGATGTTTTCTTGTTTATCTTCAGATGGGGCAATACCTTCAATGAAGCTGGCTACTTATAGACGTCGGCTAGGATCCAACTCTGAGGTCATTTCTTGTTTACCCACACTGGACACTTCTCGGAATATGATGCAGCCAATTCTATTTGTTTAAGCCCAGTTGCTTGATTCACTTTAGGCTGATTGTGATGACACGAGTTCGCAACCATTGACCTCCCTTAAACGGAACAAGGGATCAGAATTCTCGCGCATGATTAAAGAGGCGAAGCATCTTGGCTTGGCCTTAGGCATCCCTTGCTTGGATGGGTAGATTTTCTCTGCTCCAATCAATCTATTTATTGATAATAAGATCTGAAATTATTGACAAATGCCCATAACTGCATGCCATTGTGTTATTTAACAGCGTCGAGGAAGCAGAAGCACAGTGTGCATTGCTTGATTTAAGCTCATTGTGCGTAAGTACAATACTTCTCCTAACAACCCGGATGTCATGTCTGTTACTTATTTATTGTTATGTTATTCTCAGGAAGGCTGTTTTACATCAGATTCAGATGCTTTTCTTTTTGGGGCAAGGACAGTTTACAGAGATGTTTTCATAGGTAAAGCTGAAGGCTAAGAATTGTTGGTTTGTGGAGTTTTACTATAATTAAAAAGAAAACTTATATTGCACTGTCTGCATTTTGTTGTTGTTGCAAAGTGGTCCTGTTCGTGTAGCTTAAATTCTTGTGATTTGCTCATGTTCGCTCTCAAATTAGGGGACGGTGGTTATGTCATTTGCTACCAAATGGAGGACATAGAGAAAAAGCTTGGTTTTGGCAGGAAATCACTGGTATGTTACATGTTCTATCCTGCCCGAGTTGATCTTATATTTAGAAACGGAGGGAGTAGAATGCAAAATTTGATCTTAGAGAGATACAACAACAAACAACAACAACAAAGCCTTTAGTCCCAAACAAGTTGGGGTAGGCTAGAGGTGAAACCCATAAGATCTCGCAACCAACTCATTGCTCTGGCACATGGATAGCAAGCTTCCACGCACCCCTGTCCATAGCTAGCTCTTTGTCGATACTCCAATCCTTCAGATCTCTCTTAACGGACTCCTCCCATGTCAAAATCGGTCGACCCCGCCCTCTCTTGACATTCTCCGCACGCTTTAGCCGTCCGCTATGCACTGGAGCTTCTGGAGGCCTGCGCTGAATATGCCCAAACCATCTCAAACGATGTTGGACAAGCTTCTCCTCAATTGGTGCTACCCCAACTCTATCTCGTATATCATCATTCCGGACTCGATCCTTCCTCGTGTGGCCACACATCCATCTCAACATACGCATCTCCGCCACACCTAACTGTTGAACATGTCGCCTTTTAGTCGGCCAACACTCCGCGCCATACAACATTGCGGGTCGAACCGCCGTCCTGTAGAACTTGCCTTTTAGCTTTTGTGGCACTCTCTTGTCACAGAGAATGCCAGAAGCTTGGCGCCACTTCATCCATCCGGCTTTGATTCGATGGTTCACATCTTCATCAATACCCCCATCCTCCTGCAACATTGACCCCAAATACCGAAAGGTGTCAAAATTTGATCTTAGAGAGATGCAACAAATTATGTTGGGAATAGTTCTATTTTGTTCAACTAACACAGTGAAAGTAGTACAATCACGAAAAGGATTTAGAGGAGGTACCAAATAAAATTGTGACCTTTGATACTAGAAAAATTTGCCAGTGAACTAGCATGCATCAGTTAGCTAGAGATCACTGGAAGTTGCACAAATAACGAAGCTGCCTTGTGCCATTGTTCAACTACAATACCATGATGCTACCTGCCTCCAAACTATTTAGAAGACTCAGTTTTGAGTATTATACTTCTGCTTCATCCAGAGTTTCAAAGTGCTTCCTAGTTTCTAGTCCGAGAATGTACATATTTGATCTGTTTCTCTGACCTGGTTCTAACTCTTCCAAACTTTCCAGATATCATTTGCATTGCTTCTTGGTTGTGATTATTCTAACGGTGTTCATGGCTTTGGCCCGGTAAGTACCAAACGGATAGTTTCTATTTTTGGACTGCTGACTCTTAATACTCAGTAAGTTCGTTTAGTGTGATTGCATTGCACTTGCTCTTATACTTTACTATCTGAAACTCTATAGTCTGTAATGGTTCTTTTAAGTGCTTCAGGAAGCAGCATGTCGTCTTGTCAAATCTGCGGGAGATGATTCCATCCTGGATCAGATTTTATCTGATGGAGTAAAAGCTACAAGAAAGTGTAAAGGGAAAAAGGCCGGCATTGACAAAAACAAGGGTGGTGACATATGCACAAGAATAGGTACCTCTGGTAAACAAGTTCTTGCTCTGTATTTCTGTGGCTATGCAGCTATATCAACCTCATTGTACGGCACATCATGCACTGTATTTTTCTTACAGAGGTTGGGATGAGCCAAGATTCTGGTGGTCAATTCCGTGAGGTAATAAACGCATTTCTAGAGCCAAAATGCCATTTGCCTGATTCGGAAAATGTGCGGAGGTAATTAATTATTTGATAAGTGCACTACTGCCTTGTGTGGTTTTTTAGCTTCAGCTACATAAAACCGTTGAAACTGTCCTCTGCTTTATTTTTCTGTCCTTCTCTTGATTGATGACTATTGTTTTCTGTCTATAGGGTATGCTGCCAGCACCCATTTCGTCATTCAGAGTTCCAACAGATTTGTGAGAAATATTTTGAATGGACCCCAGAGAAGACTGGTATTTGACATCTTAACCTGTTATGTCTGGATTGAGCGGCCATAGGAAGGCAGCATAACTATTTATTTATGCCCTTGAATATGTCTGCAGATGAATACATCCTTCCGAAGATAGCTGAGAGAGAACTTCGAAGGTTTTCAAATCTTCGCTCGACATCTTCAGCTCTAGGAATAAAACCATTGTTGAGTGAGGTAGTAGCTTTGCATGCTCAGGGTGTTTCTGAAGTAAACATTCTTGTTACTTGTTGTTGAGGATACTTTCTAGTTTCACTTATCAAGTCTAAGCATCTAATTTGCAGATTCCAGTACCATGCCCTGTATTGGCAATTACGAAGCAACGAAAAGTTCATGGAAGTGAGTATTATGAGGTTTCATGGAGAAACATGCATGGACTCCAATCTTCAGTTGTTCCAGGGGATCTCATCAGAAGGTTAATGATTTCTTTTCTCGTATTCTATCCTGCAATAGCCAAACACTAGCCCTATACTGTGGCTACTATAAGTACAGAAGTTCAACCGTAACAGCACAATATCTTAGTTTGCGATAGTATAAAAATGTGAACCTTCTAAAGTATCCTACTTGTGCAATTACAGTGCGTGCCCAGAAAAAATAACCGAGTTTTTGGAAAAGAAGGATGAAGAGAAGAAGCAAAAGAGGAAAGCTAGGCCGAAGAAATCAGCACAAGCTGCAGTAAAAGATGTTGATGCGCGGCTCCAAGAATTGATGCTTGGTATTGAGTCTGAATGCGCCACGTTTCCGCCTGCAAGCAATTGTCCTGGGACAGGAGATGTACACCGCATGGCACCTAGCATGGCTATCGTTGATCTGTCTTCTCCATCTCCGCCCCTCCGGGCTTGCAAGTCCCAAAAGTTCATCGGATCAACCACAGCTGTGATGAATGGGGTTGATTTGCTGAGCGGTATGATGGAGTCACAAAGTAGCACCCAGTCAAGTGTTGGTCAGAACTCTGAGTCACAAAATAGCACTCAGTCAAGCGATGCTCAGAACTCTGAGTCACAAAATAGCACTCAGTCAAGTAGCACCCAGTCAAGTGATGCTCCGAGTTTTACCCTTGACGACGACGTGATTGATCTGTCCTCACCCCTGCCTCCAGTTGCTGAACGACAGCCTTGCCGCTTCCAAGACTTGCCACCTTATGATGGAGCTGAACGAAGAGCTCTGACAGATTTAAGCAATTTCCCTGAGAAAAGCAGCATGCTGGGCGCTTCAGATAACAGGCACAAAGCTGGTGCAAGCGACGGTTGTGCGCTGGTCGAAGCATCGCCACCAGTCATCCATGGCGCTCGGATGTTCAGTGGCCGAAGTAATGTACCGATTGTTTCGTTGGCAGAATCAGAAGCTGGCGCCATTGATCTGTCATCTCCTTCACCGGTTTTCGACAGGAGAAGGAATGGTAACCATGTCAAAGATGCAATAGACATTAGTGAAGCTGACAGTAGTGTCGTGTGTCCTGATGATGATGAACATGAGAGGAAGGCGAGAGAGCTCAGATCGTTTCTGAAGAGCATTAGAGACGAACTGTAGTATTTGAACACACAATCAATTTGGTGTATTTGATCGGATACATTTGTGTAAAGTTTGCTTGCTTTTTTACATGGAAGAAACTGTCCAAGCCCTGAGCAGCAGCAGGCCGTGCGCCACCATGCCGCACAGGAAGCCCAGCGCGGCGCTGGAGCCGACGAGCGACACGGCGGTGCAGACCAGCATGACGAAGGCCTCCGCCTTGGACGACATGTCCCTGGCGGCGATGGCCAGCTCCACGCCGGCGAAGAGCAGCAGCACGCCGAGCAGCCCCACGGGGAAGCTGGCGAGCACGCGCAGCACCGAGCCGCCGAGGAGTAGCCCCAGCGCCAGCTTGAGCCCGCCCAGCGCCGCCACGCACGCGCCGCTGCGGCCGCCGAACTTGTACTGCCCCGCCAGCCCGCCCGCGCCGTGGCAGCACGGCATGGCGCCGAACCAGCAGCCCACCAGATTCATGGCGCCCATGGTCATCGACACCGACGTCGCCGACGCCTCCTTCTCCGGGAACAGGTCGCGCGTGAGCTTGCACACCGCCACCACCGAGTTGAGCACCGACAGCGGGATCTGCGGCACCGCGCCCTTGATGAACCCCTGCTTCCACGCCTCCCTCGATATGTGCACCACCCGCATCCTCGACGGCCCCGCGCGCAGCTCCCTCAGCGCCGCCGGATGCCGGATGATGGAGAACACCACGCCCAGCACGAACACGATCACCGCCGACGGGATCGCCGACGCCCAGCGCCGCCTCCAGCTACGCCAGCCTCCGGAAGAACGGCTGTTGTTTCCTTCTCCATCTTCATCTTCTTGGGCTCCTTGGACGTGGTCTTGGCCGGCGCCGTTGACGAGGACGATGAAGCATACGGCGGCGATAGCGAGCACGAGGCCGTCGAGCCCGGCCCATGGGCGGAGCTTCCCCACGGCAGACTTGCCCTTGTCAAGGTCCTGCTCGTACCGTATGTACTTGACGGCGGCCATGGCGAAGTTGAGGCCCTGCGCGAGCTGGATGCCGCGGACGACGGGGAGTGGGACGAGCCAGTAGACGAGCTTCATGAGGCGGGTGACACCGAGGAGGAGGACGAAGGCCGCGGTGAGGATGCCGGCGGCCATGATCTCCGGGATGTCGAATGAGGGGTCGGAGAGGGCGGTGGCGGCGATGGCCTTCATGGGCTGGACCGGCATGGGCACGCCGTAGACGAGGCCCGTGACGGCGTTGTAGATGCCGGTGAAGATGAGGGTGGTGCCGAGGTCGAGGTGGCGGGAGAGCGCCAACGAGAGCACGATGGGGATGTAGGTGCCCAGGTCGCCCATGGCGCCGTTCAGCTCGGACCACGCCGACCGGAAGGACAGGTTGTCGCGTGCCCGTTCAAGCAGGGAGAGCGGTTGCTTGGTGCCTCCGTCGCCGGACAGCGCCTCCGGGTCGGAGAGCGCCGTGGTGGCCATGGCCGGTGCAGACGTCATCTTTTTCGAGTGGGGTGCTGAAGTTGTTAGCTTAGGCGCCAAATGCGGTGCAGGATTTATAGGAGGGAGGGAGTTTGTGCACATGCTAGTGGCAAGCACTCCATCAGACAATTTTTTTTGGGTCATCAGACATTTATTATGTAGCAAAAGATTTGCCTCATTAATTAATTATGCACAAGAGAGTTGCCCAATTAATTAAGAGAAAACCGGCAAAAACCGTCACAAACCGCTGAACGGCACCTACACAACACCTCACATAGAGGGCCTCGCCAAGATCACACATCAGCATTACTTCTCCCCAACAGGTGCCATCACCCCCTAATCTTCGAGCAAGCGACACTGACTTTGTCGAAGACGAACATCGACCCAACCTTCACCGTAGAGGTTATGCGGAAACACAAGAAGGCATGTGCCAAACTTAGCTACCCACGCCAAGGACAGCGCAACTCCGACTCTGAAGGATAGTTCCGAAGGAGAATTATGCAAGGCTGGCGCTGTGAAACCGAACGGACCACCCGCTGCCTGTCATCATCGCCATAGGAGCCCTGCCGCCGCAACTACGACTTCACCACAACAAAACGAGCCGAGGTAATCCCACGAATACGTCGGAGAAGAGCCGACTACCGCAACCATTGTACTCCCTCCGTTCCTAAATATAAGTCTTTGTAGAGATTCCAATGTGGACTACACAGAGAGCAAAATGAGTGAATCTACACTTTAAAATATATCTATATACATCCGTATGTAGTTTGTAGTGCAATCTCTAAAAAGACTTATATTTAGGAACGAAGGGAGTACATCACACACTCCCATCATGGTTACAACAGAAGACCCGACGCCAACACCACCATCTTCCACTAGTCCCATTGCCAATTCCTAGCTCCAAAGACAAAGTCTTCGAGAGGGGATACGATGCCAAAGCACCGTCATCGTGCGATCACATGGATCTAGAGTTTCTTCCGAAGCTGCATGTATTGGGGCTGAGAGTACCTCGACAATGCCCGCAGGAAGGAGACGACGCTCGAAAGTGTCGCCATCGCCAGCTCCAAAAACTCTGGAGACAAGCTTTCGCTCGGACCAACCTCTTGAGCACCAAACAACACACATCGGCAAGTCCACCATCGAGCTACCATGGCCAAATCCGTCTGAATCTGACAACCTTCTCACTAAGGCCCCACACTAGCCACTCCGCTACAACACCACGCGTCGTCGAAGCACACACACATAGGCAGCCGCCCCATAGATCCTCACACTTAGATAGGATGCCGCCAAGGAGCGCACGTGCCAGGACCGCGCAATGCAAATACGCACAACCCCGACCCGCTTCTTGATTAGCCCACCAACGACCCTCCCTCCAACTCCTCGGCAGGTTTCTGCCCAACCATCCCTCTGTTGCAGCACGCCGACCCTCACGCCATAGCAAACGGTTTGCAGCACTGTCCACCTCATGGCGATCCGTTCGATCCTCTCATTTTGCGATCTCATCATTGCAATAAGTGTTGGGGAACGTAGTAATTTCAAAAAATTTCCTACGTACACACATGATCATGGTGATGCATAGCAACGAGAGGGGAGAGTGTTGTCCACGTACCCTCGTAGACCGAAAGCAGAAGCGTTAGCACAACGTTGTTGATGTAGTCGTACGTCTTCACGATCCGACCGATCAAGTACCGAACGTACGACACCTCCGAGTTCAGCACACGTTTAGCTCGATGACGTCCCTCGAACTCCGATCCAGCCGAGCTTTGAGGGAGAGTTCCGTCAGCACGACGGCGTGGTGACGATGATGATGTTTTACCGACGCATGGCTTCTCCTAAGCACCGCTACGATATTACCGAGGCGGACTATGGTGGAGGGGGGCACCGCACACGGCTAAGAGATCCAAGAGATCAAGTTGTGTCTAGAGGTGCCCCCTGCCCCTGTATATAAAGGAGCAAGGGGGGAGAGGCGGCCGGCCAGGAGGAGGCGCGCTAGGTAGGAGTCCTACTCCCACCGGGAGTAGGACTCCCTCCTTTCCTAGTTGGAATAGGAGAAGGGGGAAGGAGGAGGGAGAGAGGAAGGAAAGGGGGGCGCCACCCCCCTCCTTGTCCAATTCGGACTAGAGGGAGAGGGGGTGCGCGGCCTGCCCTGGCCGCCCCTCCTCTTCTCCACTAAGGCCCATCTTGGCCCATTAACCCCCCCCCCCCCCGGGGGGGGGGGGGTTCCGGTAACCCCCGGTACTCCGGTAAAATCCCGATTTCACCCGGAACACTTCCGATATCCAAATGTAGGCTTCCAATATATCAATCTTTATGTCTCGACCATTTCGAGACTCCTCATCATGTCCGTGATCATATCCAGGACTCCGAACTTCCTTCGGTACATCAAAGCACATAAACTCATAATATAACTGTCATCGAACTTTAAGCGTGCAGACCCTACGGGTTCGAGAACTATGTAGACATGACCAAGACATGTCTCCGGTCAATAACCAATAGCGGAACCTGGATGCTCATATTGGCTCCTACATATTCTACGAAGATCTTTATTGATCAAACCGCATAACAACATACGTTGTTCTCTTTGTCATCGGTATGTTACTTGCCCGAGATTCGATTGTCGGTATCTTAATACCTAGTTCAATCTCGTTACCGGCAAGTCTCTTTACTCGTTCTGTAATACATCATTCTGCAACTAACTCATTAGTTGCAATGCTTGCAATGCTTATAGTGATGTGCATTACCGAGTGGGCCCAGAGATACCTCTCCGACAATCGGAGTGACAAATCCTAATCTCGAAATACGCCAACCCAACAAGTACCTTCGGAGACACCTGTAGAGCACCTTTATAATCACCCAGTTACGTTGTGACGTTTGGTAGCACACAAAGTGTTCCTCCGGTAAACGGGAGTTACATAATCTCATAGTCATAGGAACATGTATAAGTCATGAAGAAAGCAATAGCAGAATACTAAACGATCGTGTGCTACGCTAACGGAATGAGTCAAGTCAATCACATCATTCTCCTAATGATGTGATCCCGTTAATCAAATGACAACTCATGTCAATGACTAGGAAACATAACCATCTTTGATCAACGAGCTAGTCAAGTAGAGGCATACTAGTGACACTCTGTTTGTTTATGTATTCACACAAGTATTATGTTTTCGGTTAATACAATTCTAGCATGAATAATAAACATTTATCATGATATAAGGAAATAAATAATACTTTATTATTGCCTCTAGGGCATATTTCCTTCAATAAGATCCTTGTTGCAGAAGCATCTCCGGCTTGCGGCCCATGTCTGATGCCATCGCAATAAGACCCATGATGCAATTGCAACAGGATCCTTCCCTAGCCTCTGCGCCTTCCCTGCAGATCGTGAGTGCTGTCGGCTCGATCGGCTGCTTCTCGGAGACTCACCGTAGGGCTCGTATTCTCCTACAATGATGCCACCCTCTGCCACCTTAGCTGCATCAACAACATGTGCTCCACCTGCAATAGCGGTGAAGCGTGTGCTTTAGGGTGACGCTATGCCACGTCGGTGGTGGCCTTCAGAAATCATCATGGATGCGCAGTCCAACAGCTTCAAGTGGAGTTGGACATCGCATGAGAGAGAAAGGATTTTGGGAGATAATGGAAACACCTGAGGAGGAAGACAATGGGTAGTGTCGCTTGTGGAAAATTCATGTGGATTAGCATGTTCGGTTCGAGATAAGGTGGTGGAGAGAGGAGAGCGGTGATGCGTCTGCAACAGGGGTCCTGCAACAAGACCCAAGTTGCAAAAGCTAGACTATTGGTAGGGGTGTTGTGGGTCGTCCGATCAAAAGAAGACCCAACAGGCAGGAGGCGGTCAACGCGCGGTGTGATCCGTCATGTGAGCATTAGCTTTTCCGATACTTTGATATCAAGAGTAGTTTTTTTCAGTCTAAACACACTTTATTTATTCATCATAGACATAGTACATTGGGATACAACCAAGACTAGGGGGATTTAGAGCATCTCCAGCCGCGCCCCCAACAGCTCCCTAGGGCGACCTTTTTCGCGTGGGGGCCGAACTCCCCCCCCCCAGTCGCGGCCCCAAGACGCCAAAATTCGCCGGCTCGGCCCGTTTTTGGGCCCGGCGATCCCAAGCCGAATCCAGCGCACTGGAGGGCACTCACTGTCAGGCGATAAGTCAAGACAAACGTCCAGATTCGCCCCCCCTCCCACGTGCCCTCCCGCCACCTTGCAGATCCCGGCGTCACCCACCGCCCACCACCGCTAGATAGGCCCAAAAGCGGTTGTAGTGTGGTGCTTGAGGCAGTGGTCACACATGACCTCTAGATTTGCCACTCCTTCTTTGGTATGCCAGGAACTCACAATGACATCAACGTACTACAGTGCTCCCCTGTCTTTGCCAAGCTTGTTGAAGGTCATTCTCCTCCGGTGAACTTCGAGGTCAATGGGCAGCACTACAACAAGGGATACTACCTAGCAGATGGCATCTATCCGCGATGGTCTACATTTGTGAAGACTATCTCAAACCCTGTGCCGGGAGGCAAGAACTCCCACTTTGCGAAGGTTCAGGAGGCTTGCAGGAAGGATGTCGAGCGGACATTTGGTGTGCTCCAAACTCGATTTGCTGTTGTCTGGTGCCCCGCTCAGACCTGGTCAAAAGATCAAATGTGGGAAATCATGAATTGTTGTGTCATCTTGCACAACATGAACATTAAGAGCGAGCATGAAGAGCCAGTGTTTGACACTGAACCATATTACAGGCAGGGTCCTCTTGCCCAAGTTGATCACCAGCTACCGGCAACATGGACCACCTTCCTCAATATGCGCCAGGAGATCTGAGACCCACAGGTACATCAACAACTGCAGCAAGATCTGGTGGAGCACCTATGGAGGCTCAAGGGCAATGCCTAGCTCGACGTGTGATGAAATATGCGTTTTTATTTGTTGAACTATATAATTTGTATTGAACTATTTGTTGTTGAACTATTTGATTTCTATTGGTTTTTTGTGATGAACTATGTGATAAAAAATAACTTTTGTTGAATTTGCGCCGAAGCACGGCGAATATGGCCCGATTTGCGCCGATAGCGGGCCGATTTTGCACCGAAAGTGGGCTGAAAAGCGGGCAAATTGGCGCCAAAATTGGGCCGATATCGGCGCCTGGGGGCGACCTAGGGGCGGCGGAACCCAATCGCCCCCAAGCCGATTTTAGCGCCGGTTCGCCCCGAGGCGACGTTTTTTCAAGCCCCCTGGGGGGCAACGGCTGGAGATGCTCTTAGTAGACACATACGACACCCTGACGAAAGGCCTAAAACATGCTTAGCGAGACTATGTGCCTCAATATTAGATTCACGTCCTTCGAAGATGAATTCTAGACAGTTGCGATGATGTTACATTGATCTCCTTGACAATGCTTCCGTACTGTCCACCCATGCCCTTGTTAAGGTTGGTAACAACTTGTTGACAATCCAAAGCTATTATCACATGATATCAAGACTACTAGTGACAACAAATAATTCTATCTGCTCAATTAATGTATGTATGAAATAGCAAATATGACAAGAAAAGAAGATCCAGGTGAATAAAGGATGAGAAATGGGTAGTCCTAATGTCAGTTTAGCAATGCATAAGAGAAGAGACAACTGAACTCATGATGGCCCATTGGCACGCCAACAGGCAGGCAGTGCTGCCAAAGGAGTTAATTGCAGGGAAGTACCACACTTGGAACAGTTGTAACAGATCAGTACCACTATTTAGATTTTTTGCAAGTCAGTACCAAGTTTGAGGCTAGTCGTTGCAATATGGGCTAAGCGGCGTATAACACTGTATCTGACAACCCGGCCCCACCAGTCAGTTGACAAGCCGACGAATCGGTGTGTCGCTCGGTTGGCGAGGACCGACCTGGCTCGGTCAGTCTTGGCTCGGTCGAACCCTAGCAGTTCTCTCCTCTCCCTCTCCCTCTCCTCACGATGGCTAGTCCGGGCGGCGGCGGTGGCGGTGGACGAAGCAGTGGTGGCATTGTGGGCGGGTACAGAGACCTTCCCGAACTCGGGAGCGATGCGCACAGAGGAATCGAAATCGACAACGGGGAGTCCAGTTCGTCAGCTTACTATAGCGACGACGACGAGGGCATGGAGGCGCCGCTGTCCATGGAGCAGCGGCTGCGGCTGGCTGAGATCTGGGTGGCTAACCCTACCATGAGCCATCACTGGAGCCATGGTATGGGTGGCATGTTGTAAGTGCCCTCTTCTCTCCCTCTCTACTCTCTCCTTTGTGCCATGATTCGGGCTAGGGTTAGGTTTACTGAACTGAAAATGTGCAATTTTGCTGTCCATTGTAGTTTGGATGATGTTGTTTGGGATGCTAGGATTCACTCTGATGCTCAGCATAATTTGGATAGGAAGATATGCAACTCAGATGTCACAATTTTAAATTTGTATGCACTGATGCGAACACAAGGATTTAACTTCAGTGATGAATTGTACCACATGGGGAATACATGCATAGGAGTGCAGAGAGAGCATGGCCTAGATTTTATAGAGACAAACATCAAGTTGTAGCAAATTAAGAAGCGGAATGAGGATAGTTTAGTTCTGAACTTGTTAGTCAGGGCCACACAATTTGTCAATACTGCATCTCATGTTAGTGAGGAACAATTAGCCACAACTTTATATCAAGAACCTGTTGTGTATGATCTGAGAGATCCTCCTGTGCTTGCTGTTAATGATCATGGTGTTGTTTTTTAGAGTCAAAGAAGCAATAGTAGTGCACCAGTACAACCTACTAGTATGTGCACACAAGAGAGCAGAAATGTCAGCAAGAGGAAGCTCAAATCCGTGATGGAAGAAGAGGAAGAGGAGGGATATAAGAGTAAGGATGACTCTCACGGGGCATATGGCAGTGACAACAACCCTTTCTGCATGAAGAAGTACAAGATTGCTGAAGACACGGAGATAATAGAGGGAAAAGAGGCTAGCAGAGGAAGAACTAGAAGAGGATGAAGATTTAGATGAATAAACAGATGAAGATTCAGATAAGGAACAACTACACTATGAGGGTGACATTGAGGTTGAGGAGTTGTTTGAGATCGAGGAGGACGAGGAGGAAGATTCTAAGAAGGAGAAGGAACCACCCATGAAAGCAGCTGGTAAAAAGAGGCAAAAGCTGCCAGTTAGGAGAGGGACCACCACTAGGACACATTCTAATGTGTTAGAGGACTTGAAACCAGATTTCAGACCATCATCAGATGAAGAAGATATTGGCTTGCTATTGGATAGTGAAGATGATGGATATAAGCCACTAGCATTTGTCCTACCAAAAGGAAGGAAGAGTAGGGCCATGAAAAGGCTAGCAAGGATATGGTATAATGACAAATTGGAGCAACCACGTCAACAGTTATGTATGCACATGTGTTTCAAAAACCAGCAGCAATTCAGAGATGCTCTATTGAGCTTGCACATTACACAGGCCAGAAATTTCAGGTATCATAGAAACTCAGACAAAAGGATCATTGTTTGCTGCAAACAAGAGCATTGTCAGTTCTTCATAGTTGCAACAGTTATCAAAGGGGAGAATACATTTGTAATTAAAAAATGAGGCTGCAGCACACTGTCCCTAGCACTACAGAGACATCAAGGGTTAGTGCAAACTGGCTTGCACAGACATATGAGTCACTGTTCAGGTCTGATCCAAACACAAGTATTTTGACTCTGATTGACAACTGCAATGAGAAGTATGGTGTTGATGTGCCCAAGCACATGGCCTATAGGGCCAAAAACCTTGCTGTAGAGGCTGTTTTAGGAGAGCAAAAGAAACAATATCCCAGGCTAAGGGACTATGCTCAAACAATTATGGATACAAACCCTGGGAGTAGAGTTATAGTTACAACTATAACTCCAAAACCTACTACAAAAATACCACATCCAGGACCAAGGTCTCATGCTATGTTCTTCTGCATCAATGGAGCAAGGGAGGGCTTTCTCAGTGGATGCAGACCATTCATAGGTTACTGACATGTTTTATATGCTTTATTTGAGTGCTTTATTTAGTAGGTGAGTGACATGTACATCTTAAGTATGTTAGTAGTGTTATATAGTGAATGAACTTGTTCCTTGCTTTTATATGACATATATAGAATTGTGTATAAATTCTTGTAGTAGGTTAGTGACATGTATAGCTTGAGTATGTTTAGTAGTGTTATATAGTGAATAAACTAGCTCCTTGCTTTTATATGACATATATAGAATTGTGTATAAATTCTTGTAGATGACATATATAGAATAGTTTGATAGTTTCATATAGTTACTGAATTTGGTCTTACAATATGCAATATAGGTGTTGATGGCTGCTTTATTAAGCTCACCACTGGAGCTCAAATACTTGCTGCCACTGGCAGAGATGGCAACAACAACATTTTCCCACTGGCATTTGGTATTGTTGGACAAGAGGATACAACAAACTGGTGTTGGTTTCTGCACCAACTGAAGATATGTTTAGGAGGAGAAGGTGGAAAATTTGGTCCTTATACTATCATGTCTGATAGACAGAATGTATGCATGCATTCTCTTGTTTATCTTTATGCAAATTTAGTATTGTTGGACAAAGTAGCTTAGTATGATATGCTATCAACAGGGCCTAATAAATGCAATTAATCAAGTATTTCCAAACTGCCACCAAAGATTTTGCCTTAGACACTTGTATGCAAACTTCCAGAATGCTGGGTTTAGGGGAGAAGATCTTAAGAAATGCATGGATAATGCTAGTTATGCTTATACACAACACAAGTTTGACATTGCAGTGAATGATCTAAAAAATGAGAGTGAGGAAGCTTGGAAGTGGCTGAGTAGAATACCTGCAAGATTCCGGGCTAGGCATGCTTTTGACACAAACTGTAAGACAGACTTGGTTGTTAACAACTTATCTGAGGTGTTCAATAAGTACATCCTTGATTTTAGGAAAAAAACCTATTAGGACTATGATCGATGGTATTAAGAATAAGCATATGGCGAGGTGGCATAGGAATAGAGAGAGTGGAAAGGCAGCTCTATGGGAGATCACACCCCATTATGCTGAGAAGTTAGAGGTGGAAAAGGAAAGGGCCAGATTCTGTAAACCCATTCAAGCTAGTGTTAATCTATGGCAAGTAACCAGTGGGCAGCAAACACATACTGTCAACTTGGAACTTCATACATGTGGTTGCAGAAAGTGGGACCTGAGTGGCACACCATGCAACCATGCAATATCAGCAATTAACAAGGCAAAAAGGTTTACAGAGGACTATGTGTGCAAATTCTTCAAAAAACCTTTTTACCTAGCAGCATATGAACCAATGATATATCCTATTCCTGGTGAACATGATTGGACAAAGACAACAGGACCAGACACAGAGCCACCTAAATTTCATGTGAAGAAGGAAAGAAAGAAAGAGAAGAGGATAAAGGGCAGATTTGAGGTTCCAAAGCCAAAGGAGAGTTCAAGAATGGCCAGTATAACATGCAAAAACTGTGGGCTCCAAGGCCATAGGTACACCAGCTGCAGCGAACAATTGAAACCAGAGTTGGCTTTGAGAAAAAATAAACTAGTACTATGTTTTGTATTTATTGTATGTTTCATTCTCTTAATGTTTCCTTCATTTTTGCAAGGCATGTAGAAGATAAAGGAATGTTGATGAAGCACAGGCTACACCTGCAAGAGCACAGGCTGCACCTGCTAGAGCATAGGCTGCACCTGCTAGATCACATGCAGCACCTGCTAGATCACAGGCTGCTCCTGCTAGATCATAACATCCTTATGCAAGGCATGCTGTTGCAAGGCATTCAAGGCCTTTCTCTCCACCAAGAGCTGCCGCTGGGGCTTCCACTTCCGGTGCTTCCACTTCTGCTGGCCCTACACGTCATTCTGGATGGATGGCCTTCTTTACTACAAGTGGAAATACCTGAGTGTCATGAGCCATGTTTCTAAACTATGTCAGTTATGCCCAAGAGATGAGGGGGGAAGTTATGTATGTTTCAAACAGTTATCATTTTGGGTAGACATGCTTTCTGTTAGAGTACTCTTTCTATTATGTGTTGGGGAACGTAGTATTTCAAAAAATTTCCTACGATCACACAAGATCTATCTAGGAGATGCATAGCAACGAGAGGGGAGAGTGTGTCTACGTACCCTCGTAGACCGAAAGCGGAAGCATTTATCAACATGGTTAATGTAGTCGTACACCTTCATGATCCGTCCCGATCAAGTACCGAATGTACGGCACCTCCACGTTCAGCACACGTTCAGCTCGATGATGTCCTCGCCTTCTTGATCCAGCAAGAGGGGCAAAGTAGTAGATGAGTTCCGGTAGCACGACGGCGTGATGACGGTGTTTGTGAAGAACAATCTCTGCAGGGCTTCGCCTAAGCACTACGAAAACTATGACGGAGGATAAACTAGAGGGGACGGGGTTGCCGGCACACGGCTTGGTGTTTCTTGATGTGTCTTGGGTGCTAGCCCTACCCCTTTATTTATATGTTGAGCCTTGGGGTCTAAACTTGGAGTAAAATCCTACACAAAGTCGGTTTCACCTGAAAGGAAAGAGTCCTTCTCGGACTCCAGGACCAGACGCTAGGGTTCCCGGCGTCTGGACCCAGACGCCAGGGACCCTGGTGTCTGGCCCCTGGACTCCGCAAAACTTCCTTTTGAGCTTTCCAAAAACCTTGTGGGCTTTCCCCTTTGGCCCAAATAAAGTGTTCTAGTACCCAAACATTTCGGGAAACATCCGGAACCCCTTCCGGAGACCAAACACTATTATCCCATATATCAATCTTTATATCCGGACCATTCCGGAGTTCCTCATCATGTACGTGATCTCATCCCGGACTCCGAACAACATTCAGTCACCAACATACATAACTCATATAATACTATATTGTCAACGAACGTTAAGCGTGCGGACCCTATGGGTCCGAGAACTATGTAGACATGATCGAGACTTCTCTCTGGTTCATAACCAATAGCAGAACCTGGATGCCCATATTGGCTCCTACATATTCTATGAAGATCTTTATCGGTCGAACCGCATAACAACATACGTTGTTCCCTTTGCCCGAGATTCGATCGTCGGCATCATCATACCTAGTTTAATCTCGTTACCGGCAAGTCTCTTTACTCGTTCCATAATGCAACATCCCGCAACTAACTTATTAGTCACATTGCTTGCATGGCTTATTGTGATGTGCATTACCGAGAGGGCCCAGAGATACATCTCCGACAATCGGAGTGACAAATCCTAATCTCGATCTATGCCAACTCAACAAACAACATCGGAGACACCTATAGAGCATCTTTATAATCACCCAGCTATGTTGTGACGTTTGATAGCACACTAAGTGTTCCTCCGGTATTCGGGAGTTGTATAATCTCATAGTCATAGGAACATGTATAAGATATGAACAAAGCAATAGCAATAAACTAAACGATCATAGTGCTAAGCTAACGGATGGGTCAAGTCAATCGCATCATTCTCTAATGATGTGATACCGTTCATCAAATGACAACTCATGTCTATGGCTAGGAAACTTAACCATCTTTGATTAACGAGCTAGTCAAGTAGAGGCATACTAGTGACACTCTGTTTGTCTATGTATTCACACATGTACTAAGTTTCTGGTTAATACAATTCTAGCTTGAATAATAAACATTTATCATGATATAAGGAAATATAAATAACACTTTATTATTGCCTCTAGGGCATATTAACTTCAGTCTCCCACTTGCACTAGAGTCAATAATCAAGATTACATTGTAATGATTCTAACACCCATGGAGTCTTGGTGCTGATCATGTTTTGCTCGTGAGGGAGGCTTAGTCAACGGGTCTGCAACATTCAGATCCGTATGTATTTTGCAAATCTCTATCTCTCCCTCCTTGACTTGATCGCGGATGGAATTGAAGCGTCCCTTGATGTGCTTGGTTCTCTTGTGAAATCTGGATTCCTTTGCCAAGGCAATTGCACCAGTATTGTCACAAAAGATTTTCATTAGACCCGATGCACTAGGTATGACACCTAGATCGGATATGAACTCCTTCATCCAGACTCCTTCATTTGTTGCTTCCGAAGCAGCTATGTATTCCTCTTCGCACGTAGATCCCGCCACGACGCTTTGCTTAGAACTGCACCAACTGACAACTCCACCATTCAATAAAAATACGTATCCGGTTTGTGACTTAGAGTCATTCGATCAGTGTCAAAACTTACATCGACGTAACCATTTACGATGAGCTCTTTGTCACCTCCATAAACGAGAAACATATCCTTAGTCCTTTTCAGGTATTTCAGGATGTTCGTGACCGCTATCCAGTGATCCACTCCTGGATTACGTTGGTACCTCCCTGCTAAACTTATAGCAAGGCACACATCAGGTCTGGTACACAACATTGCATACATGATAGAACCTATGGCCGAAGCATAGTGAATGACTTTCATTTTCTCTCTATCTTCTACAGTTGTCGGGCATGGAGTCCGACTCAACTTCACACCTTGTAACATAGGCAAGAACCCTTTCTTTGCTTGATCCATTTTGAACTTCTTCAAAACTTTATCAAGGTATGTGCTTTGTGAAAGTCCAATTAAGCGTCTTGATCTATCTCTATAGATCTTGATGCCCAATATATAAGCAGCTTCACTAAGGTCTTCCATTGAAAAATTATTATTGAAGTATCCTTTTATGGTATTCAGAAATTTAGTATCATTTCCGATCAACAATATGTCATCCACATATAATATCAGAAATGCTATAGAGCTCCCACTCACTTTCTTGTAAATATAGGCTTCTCCAAAAGTCTGTATAAAACCATATGCTTTGATCACACTATCAAAGCATATATTCCAACTCCGAGATGCTTGCACCAGTCCATAAATGGATTTTTGGAGCTTACACACTTTGTTAGCACCTTTTGGATCGACAAAACCTTCTGGTTGCATCATATACAACTCTTCTTTAAGATATCGATTAAGGAATGCAGTTTTGACATCCATTTGCCAAATTTCACAATCATAAAATGCAGCAATTGCTAACATGATTCAAACGGACTTAAGCATCGCTACATGTGAGAAGGTCTCATCGTAGTCAACTCCTTGAACTTGTCGAAAACCTTTCGCAACAAGTCGAGCTTTGTAGACAGTAACATTACCATCAGCGTCAATTTTCTTCTTGAAGATCCATTTATTCTCTATGGCTTGCCGATCATCGGGCAAGTCAACCAAAGTCCACACTTTGTTCTCATACATGGATCCCACCTTAGATTTCATGTCCTCAAGCCATTTTGCGGAATCTGAGCTCATCATCGCTTCCTCATAGTTCGTAGGTTCGTCATGGTCAAGTAACATGACCTCCAGAACATGATTACCATACCACTCTGGTGCGGATCTTACTCTGGTTGATCTACGAGGTTCGGTAGTAACTTGATCAGAAGTTTCATGATCATCATCATTAGCTTCCTCACTAATTGGTGTAGGAATCACTGGAACTGATTTCTACGATGAACTACTTTCCAATAAGGGCGCAGGTACAATTACCTCATCAAGTTCTACTTTCCTCCCACTCACTTCTTTCGAGAGAAACTCCTCTAGAAAGGATCCATTCCTAGCAACGAATATCTTGCCTTCGGATCTGTGATAGAAGGTGTACCCAACAGTCTCCTTTGGGTATCCTATGAAGACACATTTCTCTGATTTGGGTTCGAGCTTACCAGGCTGAAGTTTTTTCACATAAGCATCGCAGCCCCAAACTTTAAGAAACGACAACTTGGGTTTCTTGCCAAACCACAGTTCATAAGGTGTCGTCTCAGTGGATTTCGATGGTGCCCTATTTAATGTGAATGCAGCCGTCTCTAAAGCATAACCCCAAAACAATAGTGGTAAATCAGCAAGAGACATCATAGATCGCACCATATCTAATAAAGTGCGGTTACGATGTTCAGACACACCATTACGCTATGGTGTTCCAGGTGGCGTGAGTTGCGAAACTATTCCGCATTGTTTCAAATGAAGATCAAACTCACAACTCAAATATTCACCTCCACGATCAGATCGTAGAAATTTAATTTTCTTGTTACAATGATTTTCTACTTCACTCTGAAATTCTTTGAACTTTTCAAATGTTTCAGACTTATGTTTCATGAAGTAGACATACCCATATCTGCTCAAATCATCTGTGAAGGTCAGAAAATAACGATACCTGCCACGAGCATCAACACTCATCGGTCCGCATACATCAATATGTATTATTTGCAATAAGTCCGTTGCTCGTTCCATTGTTCCGAAGAACGGAGTCTTATTCATCTTGCCCATGAGGCATGGTTCGCAAGCATTAAGTGATTCCAAAAGCCCATCAGCATGGAGTTTCTTCATGTGCTTTACACCAATATGACCTAAACGGCAATGCCACAAATAAGTTGCACTATCATTATTAAACTTATATCTTTTGGCTTCAATACTATGAAAATATGTATCACTACTATCAAGATTTAGTAAAAATAGATCACTCATCAAGGGTGCATGGCCATAAAAGATATTACTCATATAAATAGAACAACCATTATTCTCTGATTTAAATGAACAACCGTCTTGCATCAAACAAGATCCAGATATAATGTTCATGCTTAACGCTGGCACCAAATAACAATTATTTAGGTCTAAAACTAATCCCGAAGGTAGATGTAGAGGTAGCGTGCCGACGGCTATCACATCGACTTTGGAACCATTTCCCACGCGCATCGTGTAACACCCATGATGCGGCTATATCTCCCACGTGTCGGAGCACGACTTAGAGGCATAACCGCATAGTAGGCATGTCGCAAGAGGGGTAATCTTTACACATCCCATGTACTGAATAAGAAAGAGATAAAGAGTCGGCTTACAATTGCCACTTCACACAATACATAAATATAGCATTACATCATCCAGATACAATCAAGGTCTGACTACGGAACCAAAATAAAGACAACCCCAAATGCATAGGTCCCCGATCGCCCCAACTGGGCTCCACTACTGATCGAAAGGAAACGAAACAACACAACAAACACGTTCTTCATCGAGCTCCCACTCGAGCTGGGTTGCATCACCTGCACTGGCATCAATGGCACCTGCAACTGTTTGGAAGTATCTGTGAGCCACGAGGACTCAGCAATCTCGCACCCGCGAGATCAAGACTATTTAAGCTTATGGGTAGGAAAAAGGGTAGTAAGGTGGAGCTGCGACAACACTAGCATATATGGTGGCTAACATACGCAAATGAGAGCGAGAAGAGAAGCAAAGCTCGGTCGAGAAACTATAATGATCAAGAAGTGATCCTGAAACTACTTACATTCAAGCATAACACGAGACAGTGTTCACTTCCCGGACTCCGCCGGAAAGGGACCATCACGGCTACACACGCGGTTGATGCATTTTAATTTAAGTTAAGTGTCAAGTTCTCTACAACCAAACATTAACAAATTCCCATCTGCCCATAACCGTGGGCACGACTTTTGAAAGTTCAAACCCTGCAGGGGTGTCCCAACTTAGCCCATCACAAGCTCGCACGGTCAATGAAGGATATTACTTCTCCCAGGAAGACCCGATCAGACTCGGTATCCCGGTTACAAGACATTTCAACAATGGTAAAACAAGACCAACAAGACCGCCCGATGCGCCGACATCCCGATAGGAGATGCACATATCTCGTTCTCAAGGCAACACCGGATGAACACTACATACAACTAAAACCAACCCTCAAGTTTCCCCGAGGTGGCACTGCAAGTGGCTCTATTTCGGACCAACACTTAGAGAAGCACTGGCCCCGGGGGGGGGGGGGGGGGGGGGTTAAAATAAAGATCACCCTCGGGAGAGCGACTCCCAAGGGAAAAGTAGGTGGTGGTGAGGCAAATGGTAAAACCAAGGTTGGGCCTTGCTGGAAGAGTTTTATTCAAAGCGAACTGTCAAGGGGTCCCCATAACACCCAACTGTATAAGGAACGCAAAATCAAGGAACATAACACCGGTATGACGGAAACTAGGGCGACAAGAGTGGAACAAAACACCAGGCATAAGGCCGAGCCTTCCACCCTTTACCAAGTATATAGATGCATTAATTAAATATAAGAGATATTGTGATATCCCAACAAAACCATGTTCCAACATGGAACAAACTCCATCTTCACCTGCAACTAGCAACGCTATAAGAGGGGCTGAGCAAAGCGGTAACATAGCCAACCAACGGTTTGCTAGGAAAGGTGGGTTAGAGGCTTGTCACGACAATATGGGAGGCATAGAGCGAGCAACTAGCAAGCAAAGAGAGAAGTGATTTTGAGAGTATGGTCATCTTTCCTGAGATCCCGCAAGGAAGAAAAACGAGTCCATGAAGAAGATACATGGACGAAGTCAAACGAATCCTCACAAACGCGACGTTATCGGAACCAACCCGAAGAAGCAACACCGGAAAGAAGCAAACCACATAGTAAACAATCAACACATCAACATGGCATGATGCACAATCGAGTATGATGCATGCCCGGTTTAAATATGCATGGCATGGCAAAGTGCACAAACAATCCTACAAATTAAGTGGAGCTCAATATGCAAGTCTGTTGCATAGTGACGAAACACCACGTGAATTATTTAGTTCTCTCTCGTTTACGTACTCAACAATATTAAATGTTGGTTAGTATGGCAAGAGGTGAAGCATAAAGAAAACTACCTATCTAGGCACGTTTAAATGAGGCCGGAACAACAAACAACAAGTCCGGAAAGTCCTCATGTGCATATTTTAAGTTTTGGTACTGTTCTGCCCTAAACACAATTTTAGAATTATCAAACATGCAAAGTGATGCCACCATGTTAAACTAGGCATTTTTCTACCCCATTTACATATAAAGTTTGTTAGGTTTGGAGCTACGGTTATTAAGTTATGAATTAAAGCATTTTAGCATGGCATCTGAGCAAATTTAATCAAACAACATTTTAAACATTTTAAACATAGATGAAAGTGGCATATTATGGACCTACACAAAATTCTAAGCATTTTTCATATTTAAAGTTTTTACATATGATGCATAGTTTGAGAGATATGATATGCATGAACCACAGGGGGTTTTCTGTAAAACTGGCAAACTCTGGGTAAAAAGCAAAATCACGGAGCCTAAAAAAGACTCTGGGCCGAATCTGGCCGGCCCAAAGTGCACAGGGGGGTTCTCACCCAGTGGGCCTGGCCCAGATCGGTGGTGAGGGAGGTTTATTTGGAAGGGGGGCGGTGCTGGGCCTGTCAAGGCCGGATCGGGTCAACGCAGCAAGCAGAGCCGCAGGACGAGCCGCTGGTTGACACGGTCAATGGATCGGTGCGACGAGGAGACAGACGGGGAGCGACATGAGGAGGGACTTGGCGCGGATGCGGCGACGAGGACCTGCGGATCTGGTGGGGCGGCAGGAGCGCGGGGACGGCGGAGCTCCGGCGGTGGTTAGAGCTCCAGGCAGCGGAGGAGGCACGGCAGCGTGATGCAGGTCGTCGAGCGCGTTTGGCTTCGGACGAGCAGGTGAAGCAGGGGGACTTGGCGAGGAGTGGGCAGAACGAGGACCCCGGTTCAGGTGAAGCGGAGCCAGCGGCGGCGGCTTGGCGCAGCTGCAGACGTCGCCGGGGACGGGGAAATGGGCGAAGGCGGCGCTCGACGGCAAGGCCGAAGCAGGGGAGGCGGACGAGCTTCAGGACGGGCATACGGTGGCCGGGAAAGTCCATGGAGGCGCGGCGGGGCTGACGGAGGCCGGTCGGACCTAGCCGTTCCGAGGTCAGGCGGCGGAGCTTGCCAGGGTGGTCGCCGGTCTCCTGTCTCCTGCATCGTGCGGGGAAGACGGTGCAAAATGAGGGAGATGGTTGGATGGTGGATTGGATGATTGGTGGAGCGCACTGGTTGGTTCGAGGATCTGGGAGGACCCCGAGGTGGATTTGGAAGGTGGCGGCGGGTGATGGGACAAAGGAGCTAAATTTTAGGGTTGGACTAGGGGTGGACTGCTATATATACCAGAATAAAGATAGGAGGGAGTATTTTGGATCATCCGATCAAAATCGGACGGTCGGAGATGAATAGGTTAGGGAGTCCAAACAAGGAAACGGTGATGTTTTATAGACGTTTGGGGATGATCCGGACCCAATGGTGAAGACTGCCCGGGTCGGGGTCGGGACAACTTTCGGACGCGCGTGAGGGGCCGATGCACTGTGCAAAGAGGGGTAGGAAAACGAGGTCAAGTGTGGACTGTGGAGAGCGGGTTGGTCTGAGAGAAGAGGGGAGAGATGCAGCCCGGCATGGTTTTCGGAGACCGAAAACGTCCGACGAAAAGACCGACTATACTGCCGCCATAGTTATCCGTTGGGGCGTCAAACAGACTCCGAATGCGATGAAACTTGGCAGGCGGCCTACCTACACTATAATAAGACCGCATGCCAACTTTCAAACCATTCCGAGAACATTTTCCGGCCACTTATAAAATACTATTTCGGACGTGCCGCGAGCGCGTGCAAGTGTGTCTGGGCTCAGATCGGAAAACGGATGGAACTGGGGGAACCCGGACGGATGCAAGTTTTGAAAACATGATGATGCAATGCACATGATGACATGGCAAGAATGCAACATGCAAACAAATGACATGGCAACGACGGTGAATAACTGGAAGACACCTGGCGCATCGGTCTCGGGGCGTCACAACACTCCACCACTACGAGAGGATCTCGTCCCGAGATCTAGGATGACACCGGAGGGAAACGGAAGAGGAAGAGAAGAGGTAAAACTAATTGCTTCTTTGATAAATGAGTGAAACCAAAGAACCTTGCGAGGTTGAACAAATTGAAAGAAAAGAGTACAATGAAGATGAACGAAGTGGAAAACACTCCGTTAGGAAAGAGGAACAAGGCACATCACAAGATCCTTGTAGGTAGAAAGACATAAGAAAAGGGTTACAATGGATAAGAAGTACATGCAAGCACTCCGGTAGAAACGAGATGTACAAGGAACGATAAGGATCAATTACGACAACACTCTGGTTGGAAATGGAAGGTAAAGAATATGAGCTTGGCAAAATGAAAGCACTTGGATGAGAGTCCGGTTAGAAGAGGAATGATAGACAGGACACTCCGGTTAAAACAAGATAGAGAAGGAATAAGAATGATATAATTTGGACAGCACTCAGACTGAAAATGGAAGGAATAGAACAAGATTTTGACAAGATGAGAGGATACTTGATGAAATCAACAACACACTGCCACCGGAACTATTGAAAAAATGGCACAATGGGTATAAAGATTTCAGACAGCACTCCGGTTGAGAAAAGAGACAAAACTTGACAGAATGGGAAGAACTTGAAAAGAGGGAACGACACTCCGGTTAAAAGGATAAGCACGAAAAGAACATGATCTTTGAAAAAACGAGATGATGGGTGAAGAGAGCATCATCACAATGCCTCCGGAAGAAATGAAAGAATGCAATGAAAAGAACGGAGAAGAAAACAATATGTTCTACCTCAAATGAATTCGAGAGAGCATCCTTAAAAACAAGGATTGAACGGAGTTGTTGGGAAGTCAACAACGAAAAGAACAGGCTTGTTGAGGGCTTATGGAAAACATCTCAAGAACTTGAGGTGAAAACCTGCCACAAACGAAAACAATTGCTTGCTTGAGAGCGACAGAGAGATGAAAACATCTTTCATCACGATAATAGGAGGAAACTTGGATTATTGATAAGCACCCCAATAGCAACATTCCTTAGGGAAGGTTTTAGGTGAAATATAACCTAGGATAACTCCAATGAAGAGATTGATGGGTTTAAGATACCTCATTCTTGACAACATGTGAATCATGAAACATGAACTCAAGTTATGAAGAATGACATAGCACCACCTCAAATGAGACGGTAGAAAGAATTGCACTTCGGAATGCAAGATGAAGAAGGCTTGAACTCCTCAAACAAAACATGTGTTGGGCACCATGTTTATTTTAGAGTATATCTTGGCGGATCTTAGCTCCGAGAGAAATCTTGAAGAACAATTGAAGAATGAATAGAGGAGTCAGGTAAGATCCTGGGAAAAGACCTGTGGGTTAGGGCCCACTCAAGAGAAAACACCGTTGAACGATTACTAGAAAAGGAGATACCACCGGTTGAATTAAACGGCTTGAATGAGATAACAACCTCGAAATAGGTTGAACGGATCTTAACTGACAAGACGAGCCTTCTGAGATATCTTCAGCAGTCCCAAACAAATGAATAGCGAGAAGTGAATGATTATGAGGTGCACCGGCATGAGAATGTATTTGAAACGAGGAAAAGGGATATGATCAACACCAAAAGCTTGATTTGAATCCACCGGAGAAGATAAAAGAAACGAAGAATGATGAACTTGAAGCTCCGTTAGTATCTTCCCGAGAATCACCGGATAAGAGTATTGACGGAAAAGAATGGAGAGACTTCACAACCATAAGATGGATACTTGATCGAGAAATATGAGTCCTTGAAAAAAAAGGGTGGGAGGGTGGGTAAAACAAAGGCAACTTGGGACGGATGAAACAAACATCGTTGAGAAGAACTGATAATTGATCTTGCGAATGTTGAAATGATCGGATCCACTTGAAGAGAGACACACCGGTTCAGAAGAAATTGAGATGGCAAACTCGAAGATCAAGAAGGATTAGTATTCACATAGAAATGTGAGAACACCACTTAGGGGAGGTATGGAATCAACACTTGACATTGAAGCAACTCAAATACCACAACTCAAAACAAAACAAAGGACTGGCTTGCAGAATAAGCCAGAAACAAACATATGATAGACCCCATGTCATATCCTATGTCTGTTGGAAGGATATCCTATGATATACTTGAATTCCCACTTATAAACTCCCGAAACTTTCTGGTTATGCAATCAGGTGTTGGGGATACAGGGGAAGCATAATATCTCACCCAAAGCTAGCAAATCCTACATCCAGCTGTATCCATCCTTCAACACATAACCAAGAAACCTTCGAAAATCATTTACCTCAACCTTTGAAAAGAATCCGTTATACGAGTTATGGCAATACTCCCGAAATCCCGCCCCAGTACTGGGTGGCGTCGAGGTTATCTCACCAACAACTGCATAAAAGAGATTTTCGATGTCGGTGAACTCAGGTATTCCAGAACTGCAACGATAAAATTGTGACGACAACACCTCGGAGCTCAACTCCCCGAGACACTGCCACAACCCCTAAATGTCAGGAGGCACCAAGAAAAATGTTCTCGTCACAAAACCATCGGAACGATTCCAAGATACCCGCGTGATCCTAAAAAAATCATGAAATTTGAGAAGAGAAGAGCCAAAACTCTACGTCAGGAGGCCTCACCAGAGCAACGAAGGGACTGAGGAGTAAAAATAATCCTACTCTCTGATATATATAATCCTATAAGACTCAAAACATTTTTCTAGACTCAACAACGTCAGCGATTCGATCAAGAAGGGGGCTCCTAAGTCGGGGAAGGCTCTGATACCAACTTGTAACACCCACGATGCGGCTATATCTCCCATATGTCGGAGCACGACTTAGAGGCATAACCGCATAGTAGGCATGTCGCAAGAGGGGTAATCTTTAGACATCCCATGTACTGAATAAGAAATATATAAAGAGTTGGGTTACAATCACCACTTCACACAATACATAAATATAGCATTACATCATCCAGATACAATCAAGGTCCGACTACGGAACCAAAATAAAGACAACCCCATATGCATAGGTCCCCGATCGCCCCAACTGGGCTCCACTACTGATCGGAAGGAAACGAAACAACAGAACGAACACGTTCTTCATCGAGCTCCCACTCGAGCTGGGTTGCGTCACCTGCACTGGCATCAACGGCACCTGCAACTGTTTGGACGTATCTGTGAGCCACGAGGACTCAGCAATCTCGCACCCACGAGATTAAGACTATTTAAGCTTATGGGTAGGAAAAAGGGTAGTAAGGTGGAGCTGCGGCAAGCACTAGCATATATGGTGGATAACATACGCAAATGAGAGCGAGAAGAGAAGCAAAGCTCGGTCGAGAAACTATAATGATCAAGAAGTGATCCTGAAACTACTTACGTTCAAGCATAACATCCCGGACTCCATCGAAAAGGGACCATCATGGCTACAGACGCGGTTGATACAATTTAATTTAAGTTAAGTGTCAAGTTCTCTACAACCGGACATTAACAAATTCCCATCTGCCCATAACCGTGGGCACGACTTTCGAAAGTTCAAACCCTGCAGGGGTGTCCCAACTTAGCCCATCACAAGCTCTCACGGTCAACGAAGGATATTCCTTCTCCCAGGAAGACCCGATCAGACTCGGAATCCCGGTTACAAGACATTTCAACAATGGTAAAACAAGACCAGCAAGACCGCCCGATGCGCCGACATCCCGATAGGAGATGCACATATGTCGTTCTCAGGGCAACACCGGATGAACACTACGCACAACTAAAACCAACCCTCAAGTTTCCTCGAGGTGGCGCTGCAAGTGGCTCTGTTTCGGACTAACACTTAGAGAAGCACTGGCCCGGGGGGCGGTTAAAATAAAGATGACCCTCAGGAGAGCGACTCCCAAAGGAAAAGTAGGTGGTGGTGAGGCAAATGGTAAAACCAAGGTTGGGCCTTGCTGGAGGAGTTTCATTCAAAGCGAACTGTCAAGGGGTCCCCATAACAACCAACCATGTAAGGAACGCAAAATCAAGGAACATAACACCGGTATGACGGAAACTAGGGCGGCAAGAGTGGAACAAAACACCAGGCATAAGGCCGAGCCTTCCATCATTTACCAAGTATATAGATGCATTAATTAAATATAGGAGATATTATGATATCCCAACAAAACCATGTTCCAACATGTTACAAACTCCATCTTCACCTACAACTAGTAATGCTATAAGAGGGGCTGAGCAAAGCGGTAACATAGCCAAACAACGGTTTGCTAGGAAAGGTGGATTAGAGGCTTGTCACGACAATTTGGGAGGCATGATATAGCAAGTGGTAGGTATCGCGGCATAGCAATAGAGCGAGCAACTAGCAAGCAAATATAGAAGTGATTTGGAGGGTATGGTCATCTTGCCTGAGATCCCGCAAGGAAGAAGAACGAGTCCATGAAGAAGACAAACGGACGAAGTCGAATGAATCCTCACAAACGCAACGTTATCGGAACCAACCCAAAGAAGCAACACCAGAAAGAAGAAAATCACATAGTAAACAATCAACACATCAACATGGCATGATGCACAATCGAGTATGATGCATGTCCGGTTTAAATATGCATGGCATGGCAAAGTGCACAAACAATCCTACAAAGTAAGTGGAGCTCAATATGCAACTCCCTTGCATAGTGGCGAAACACCACGTGACTTATTTAGTTCTCTCTCGTTTATGTACTCAACAATATTAAATGTTGGCTAGTATGGCAAGAGGTGAAGCATAAAGAAAACTACCTATCTAGGCAAGTTTAAATGAGGCCGGAACAACAAACAACAAGTCCGGAAACTCCTCATGTGCATATTTTAAGGTTTGGTACTGTTCTGCCCTAAACACAATTTTAGAGTTATCAAACATGCAAAGTGATGCCACCATGTTAAACTAGGCATTTTTCTACCCCATTTACATATAAAGTTTGTTAGGTTTGGAGCTACGGTTATTAAGTTATGAATTAAAGCATTTTAGCATGGCATTTGAGCAAATTTAATCAAAAAACATTTTAAACATAGATGAAAGTGGCATATTATGGACCTACACAAAATTCTAAGCATTTTTCATATTTAAAGTTTTTACATATGATGCATAGTTTGAGAGATATGATATGCATGAACCACAAGGGGTTTTCTGTAAAACTGGCAAACTCTGGATAAAAAGCATAGGGGGGGGGGGGTTCTCACCCAGTGGGCCTGGCCCAGATCGGTGGTGAGGGAGGTTTGTTTGGAAGGGGGGCGGTGTTAGGCCTGTCAAGGCCGGATCGGGTCAACGCAGCGAGCAGAGGTGCGGGACGAGCCGCTGGTTGACACGGTCAACGGATCGGTGCGACGAGGAGACAGACGGGGAGCGGCGCAAGGAGGGACTTGGCGTGGATGCGGCAACGAGGACCTGCCGGATCTGGTGGGGCGGCAGGAGCGCGGGGATGGCGGAGCTCCGGCGGAGGTTAGAGCTCCAGGCGACGGAGGCACGGCAGCACGATGCAGGCCGTCGAGCGCATTTGGCTTCGGACGAGCAGGTGAAGCAGGGGGACTTGGCGAGGAGCGGGCAGAACGAGGACCCCGGTTCAGGTGAAGCAGAGCCAGCGGCGGCTTGGCGCAGCTGCAGACGTCGCCGGGGATGGGGAAACGGGCGGAGGCGGCGCTCGACGGCAAGGCCGAAGCAGGGGAGGCGGACGAGCTTCAGGACAGGCATGCGGTGGCCGGGGAAGTCCATGGAGGCGCGGCGGGGCTGACGGAGGCCGGTCGGACCTGGCCGTTCTGAGGTCAGGCGGCGGAGCTTGCCAGGGTGGTCGCCGGTCTCCTATCTCCTGCGTCGCGCGGGGAAGATGGCGCAAAACGAGGGAGATGGTTGGATGGTGGATTGGATGATTGGTGGAGCGCACTGGTTGGTTCGAGGATCTGGGAGGATCCCAAGGTGGATTTGGAAGGTGGCGGCGGGTGATGGGACAAAGGAGCTAAATTTTAGGGTTGGACTAGGGGTGGACTGCTATGTATACCAGAATAAAGATAGGCGGGAGTATTGTGGATCATCCGATCAAAATCGGATGGTCGGAGATGAATAGGTTAGGGAGTCCAAACAAGGAAATGGCGATGTTTTATAGACGTTTGGGGATGATCCGAACCCAAAAATGACGACTGCCCGGGTCGGGTTCGGGACAACTTTCGGACGCGCGTGAGGGACCGATGCACTGTGCAAAGAGGGGTAGGAAAACGAGGTCAAGTGTGGACTGTGGAGAGCGGGTTGGTCTGAGAGAAGAGGGGAGAGATGCAGCCCGGCACGATTTCCGGAGACCGAAAACGTATGACGAAAAGACCGGCTATACTGCCGCTATATTTATCCGTTGGGGCGTCAAACGGACTCCTAATGTGATGAAACTTGGCAGGTGGCCTACCTACACTATAATAAGACCGCATGCCAACTTTCAACCCATTCCGAGAACATTTTCCGGCCACTTATAAAATACTATTTCGGACGTGCCGCGGGCGCGTGCAAGTGTGTCTGGGCTCAAAACGGAAAACGGACGGAACTGGGGGAACCCGAACGGATGCAAGTTTTGAAAACATGATGATGCAATGCACATGATGACATGACAAGAATGCAACACACAAAAAAATGACATGGCAACGACGGCGAATAACTGGAAGACACCTGGCGCATCGGTCTCGGGGTGTCACACATCGTCACCTTGCCCTTAGCCAATATTCGCTTAATCCGTAGCCCTTGTTTCGAGATGCAAATATTAGCAACAGAATCAGTATCGAATACCCAGGCACTACTCCGAGCATTAGTAAGGTACACATCAATAACATGTATATCAAATATACCTTTCACTTTGCCATCCTTCTTATCCGCCAAATACTTGGGGCAGTTCCGCTTCTAGTGACCAGTCCCTTTGCAGTAGAAGCACTCAGTCTCAGGCTTAGGTCCAGACTTGGGCTTCTTCATTTGAGCAGCAATTTGCTTGTCATTCTTCTTGAAGTTCCCCTTCTTCCCTTTGCCCTTCTTCTTGAAACTGGTGGTCTTGTTGACCATCAGCACTTGATGCTTCTTCTTGATTTCACATTTCGGGAAACATCCGTAACCCCTTCCGGTGAATTCCGGAACCCTTCTAGAGACCAAACACTATTATCCCATATATCAATCTTTATATCCGGACCATTCTGGAGTTCCTCGTCATGTCCGTGATCTCATTGGGGACTCCGAACAACATTTGGTCACCAACATACATAACTCATATAATACTATATCGTCAACGAACGTTAAGCTGGCGGACCCTACGGGTTCAAGAACTATGTAGACATGACCGAGACATCTCTCTGGTCAATAACCAATAGCAGAACCTAGATGCCCATATTGGCTCCTACATATTCTACAAAGATCTTTATCGGTCGAACCGCATAACAACATACGTTGTTCCCTTTGTCATCGTTATGTTACTTGCCCGAGATTCGATCGTCGGCATCATCATACCTAGTTCAATCTCGTTACCGGCAAGTCTCTTTACTCGTTCTGTAATGCAACATCCTGCAACTAACTTATTAGTCACATTGCTTGCAAGGCTTATAGTGATGTGCATTACCGAGAGGGCCCAGAGATACCTCTCCGACAATCGGAGTGACAAATCCTAATCTCGATCTATGCCAACTCAACAAACACCATCGGAGACACCTGTAGAGCATCTTTATAATCACCCAGTTATGTTGTGACGTTTGATAGCACACTAAGTGTTCCTCCGGTATTCGGGAGTTGCACAATCTCATAGTCATAGGAACATCTATAAGTTATGAAGAAAGCAAGAGCAATAAACTAAACGATCATAGTGCTAAGCTAACGAATGGGTCAAGTCAATCACATCATTCTCTAATGATGTGATCCCATTCATCAACTGACAACTCATGTCTATGACTAGGAAACTTAACCATCTTTGATTAACGAGCTAGTCAAGTAGAGGCATACTAGTGACACTCTGTTTGTCTATGTATTCAGACATGTACTAAGTTTCCGGTTAATACAATTCTAGCATGAATAATAAACATTTATCATGATATAAGGAAATATAAATAACAACTTTATTATTGCCTCTAGGGAATATTTTCTTTAGTCTCCCACTTGCACTAGAGTCAATAATCTAGATTACATTGTAATGATTCTAACACCCATGGAGTCTTGGTGCTGATCATGTTTTGCTCGTGAGAGAGTCTTAGTCAATGGATCTGCAACATTTAGATCCGTATGTATCTTGCAAATCTCTATCTCTCCCTCCTTGACTTGATCGTGGATGGAATTAAATCATCTCTTGATGTGCTTGGTTCTCTTGTGAAATCTGGATTCCTTTGTCAAGGCAATTGCACCAGTATTGCCACAAAAGATTTTCATTGGACCCGATACACTAGGTATGACACCTAGATCAGATATGAACTGCTTCATCTAGACTCCTTCATTTGCTGCTTCCGAAGCAGCTATGTATTCCGCTTCGCACGTAGATCCCGCCACGACGCTTTTCTTAGAACTGCACCAACTGACATCTCCACCATTCAATAAAAATACATATCCGGTTTGTGACTTAGATTCATCCGGATCAGTGTCAAAGCTTGCATCGATGTAACCGTTTACGACGAGCTCTTTTTCACCTCCATAAATGAGAAACATATCCTTAGTCCTTTTCAATTATTTCAGGATGTTCTTGACCATTGTCCAGTGATCCACTCCTGGATTACTTTGGTACCTCCCTGCTAAACTTATAGCAAGGTACACATCATGTATGGTACACAACATTGCATACATGATAGAACCTATGGCCGAAGCATAGGGAATGACTTTCATTTTCTCTCTATCTTCTGCAGTGGTTGGGCATTGAGTCTGACTCAACTTCACACCTTGTAACACAGGCAAGAACCCTTTCTTTGCTTCATCCAGTTTGAACTTCTTCAAAACTTTATCAAGGTATGTGCTTTGTGGAAGTCCAACTAAGCGTCTTGATCTATCTCCATAGATCTTGATGCCCAATATATAAGCAGCTTTACCGAGGTCTTTCATTGAAAAGTTCTTATTCAAGTATCCTTTTATGCTATTCAGAAATTAAGTATCATTTTCGATCAACAATATGTCATCCACATATAATATCAGAAATGCTACAGAGCTCCCACTCACTTTCTTGTAAATACAGGCTTCTTCAAAAGTATGTATAAAACCATATGCTTTGATCACACTATCAAAGCGTATATTCCAACTCCGAGATGTTTGCACCAGTCCATAAATGGATCGCCGGAGCTTACACACTTTGTTAGCACCTTTTGGATCGACAAAACCTTTTGGTTGCATCATATACAACTCTTCTTTAAGATATTGATTAAGGAATGCAGTTTTGACATCCATTTGCCAAATTTCATAATCAGCGGCAATTGCTAACATGATTTGGACGGACTTAAGCATCGCTATGGGTGAGAAGGTCTCATTGTAGTCAACTCCTTGAACTTGTCGAAAACCTTTCGCAACAAGTCGAGCTTTGTAGACAGTAACATTACCGTCAGCGTCTGTCTTCTTCTTGAAGATCCATTTATTCTCTATGGCTTGCCTATCATCGGGCAAGTCAACCAAAGTCCACACTTTGTTCTCATACATGGATCCTACTACCTCTTGAGCACTGCGTTGGTTTTCCCTTGAAGAGGAAAGGGTGATGCAGTAAAGCAACATAAGTATTTACCTCAGTTTTTGAGAACCAAGGTATCAATCCAGTAGGAGACCATGCGTGAGTCACCTCGTACCTACACAAACAAATAAGAACCTCGCAACCAACGCGATAAAGGGGTTGTCAATCCCTTCACGGCCACTTGCAAGAGTGAGATTTGATAGAGATCATAATAATAAGATAAATATTTTTGGTATATTTGTGATATAGATTGAAAGTAAAGATTGCAAAATAAAATAGATGAGAAACTTGTATGATGGAGAATAGACGCGGGGGCCGTAGGTTTCACTAGTGGCTTCTCTCAAGATAGCATAAGTATTACGGTGGGTGAACAAATTACTGTCGAGCAATTGATAGAAAAGCGAATAATTATGAGAATATCTAGGCATGATCATGTATATAGGCATCACGTCCGTGACAAGTAGACCGGAACAATTCTGCATCTACTACTTTTAGTCCACACATCGACCACTATCCAGCATGCATCTAGAGTATTAAGTTCATACGAACAAAGTAACGCCTTAAGCAATATGACATGATGTAGAGGGATAAACCCATGCAATATGATGTAAACCCCATCTTTTTATCCTCGATGGCAGCAATACAATACGTGTCGTTTCCCTTTCTGTCACTGGGATCGAGCACCGCAAGATTGAACCCAAAGCTAAGCACTTCTCCCATTGCAAGAAAGATCAATCTAGTAGGCCAAACCAAACTGATAATTCAAAGAGACTTGCAAAGATAACCAATCATACATAAAAGATTCAGACAAGATTCAAATATTGTTCATAGATAGACTTGATCATAAACCCACAATTCATTGGATCTCGACAAACACACCACAAAAGAAGATTGCATCGAATAGATCTCCAAGAGAATCAAGGAGAACTTTGTATTGAGATCCAAAGAGAGAGAAGAAGCCATCTAGCTACTAGCTATGGACCCGAAGGTCTGAAGTAAACTACTCACACATCATCGAAGGGGCCATGGAGTTGATGAGGCCCTCCGTGATCAATGCCCCCTCCGGCAGAGCTCCGGAAAAAGGCCCCATGATGGGATCTCTTGGGTACAGAAGGTTGCGGCCGTGGAAATAGGGTTTTGTGGTGCTCCTAGATGTTTGCGGGGTATATGGATATATATAGGAGGAAGAAGTAGGTCGGTGGAGCAACGAGGGGCCCATGAGGGTGGAGGGCGCGCCCAGGGGGTGGGCACGCCCCCTGCCTCATGGCCTCCTCGATTGTTTCTTGATGTCCACTCCAGGTCTCCTGGATCACGTTCGTTCCAAAAATAATGCTCCCGAAGGTTTCATTCCGTTTGGACTCTATTTGATATTCTTTTTCGGTGAAACACTAAAATAGGCAAAAAAAACAACAATTTGGGCCAGGCCTCCGGTTAATAGGTTAGTCCCAAAAATAATATAAAAGTGTAGAAATAAGCCCATTAACATCCAAAATAGATAATATAATAGCATGGAACAATAAAAAATTATAGATATGTTGGAGACATATCAAGCATCCCCAAGCTTAATTCCCGCTCGTCCTCGAGTGGTAAATTATAAAAATAGAATTTTTGATGTGGAATGCTTCCTAACATATTTCTCAATGTAATTTTTCTTTATTGTGGCATGAATGTTCAGATCCGAAAGGTTCAAGATAAAAGTTTAATATTGACACAGAAATAATAATACTTCAAGCATACTAAATAAGCAATCATGTCTTCTCAAAATAACATGGCCAAAGAAAGGTATCCCTACAAAATCATATGGTCTGGCTATGCTCTATCTTCATCACACAAAATATTAAATCATGCACAACCCCGATGACGAGCCAAGCAATTGTTTCATACTTTTGATGTTCTCAAACTTTTTCAATCTTCACGCAATATATGAGCGTGAGCCATGGATATAGCACTATGGTGGAATAGAATGGTGGTTGTGGAGAAGACAAAAAGGAGAAGATAGTCTCACATCAACTAGGCGTATCAATGGGATATGGAGATGCCCATTAATAGATATCAATGTGAGTGAGTAGGGATTGCCATGCAACGGATGCACTAGAGCTATAAGTGTATGAAAGCTGAACAAAAGAAACTAAGTGGGTGTGCATCCAACCTGCTTGCTCACGAAAACCTAGGGCAATTTGAGGAAGGTCATCATTGGAATATACAAGCCAAGTTCTATAATGTAAAATTCCCACTAGTTTATGAAAGTGACAACATAGGAGACTCTCTATCATGAAGATCATGGTGCTACTTTGAAGCACAAGTGTGGAAAAAGGATAGTAACATTGTCCCTTCTCTCTTTTTCTCTCATTTTTTTATTTGGGCCTTCTTTCTTTTTTTTTCTTTTGGCCTCTTTTCTCCTTTTTTTTATTTTTCGTCCGGAGTCACATCCGACTTGTGGGGGAATCATAGTCTCCATCATCCTTTCCTCACTGGAACAATGCTCTAATAATGATGATCATCACACTTATTTTTACTTACAACTCAAGAATTACAACTCAATACTTAGAACAAAATATGACTCTATGTGAATGCCTCTGGCAGTGTACCGGGATATGCAATGAATCAAGAGTGACATGTATGAAAAAAATTATGAATGATGGCTTTGCCACAAATACGATGTCAACTACATGATCATGCAAAGCAATATGACAATGATGAAGCGTGTCATAACAATGGACGTGGAAAGTTGCATGGCAATATATCTCGAAATGGCTATGGAAATGCCATAATAGGTAGGTATGGTGGCTGTTTTGAGGAAGGTATATGGTGGGTTTATGGTACCGCGAAAGTTGCGCAGTACTAGAGAGGCTAGCAATGGTTGAAGGGTGAGGGTGCGTATAATCCATGGACTCAACATTAGTCATAAAGAACTCACATACTTATTGCAAAAATCTATTAGTTATGGGAACAAAGTACTACGCGCATGCTCCTAGGGGGATAGATTGGTAGGAAAAGACCATCGCTCGTCCCCGACCGCCACTCATAAGGAAGGCAATCAATAAATAAATCATGCTCCGACTTCATCACATAACGGTTCACCATACGTGCATGCTACGGGAATCACAAAGTTCAACACAAGTATTTCTCAAATTCACAACTACTCAACTAGCATGACTCTAATATCACCATCTCCATATCTCAAAATAATCATCAAGTATCAAACTTCTCTTAGTATTCAATGCACTTATATGGAAGTTTTTATTATGCCTAAAAGAAAATTGCCATGTTCGTCTAAAGGACTCTCAAAATAATATAAGTGAAGCATGAGAGATCAATTATTTCTATAAAATAAAACCACCGCCGTTCTCTAAAAGATATAAGTGAAGCACTAGAGCAAAAACTATATAGCTCAAAAGATATATGTAAAGCACATACAATATTCTAATAAATTTCAATTCATGTCTCTCTCTCTCAAAAGGTGTGTACAGCAAGGATGATTGTGGTAAACTAAAAATTAAAGACTCAAATCATACAAGACACTCCGAGCAAAACACATATCATGTGGCGAATAAAAATATAGCTCCAAGTAGAGTTACCGATGAACGAAGACAAAAGAGGGGATGCCTTTCGGGGCATCCCCAAGCTTAGGATTTTTGGTGTCCTTGGATTTACCTTGGGGTGCCATGGGCATCCCCAAGCTTAGGCTCTTGCCACTCCTTGTTCCATAATCCATCAAAGCTTTATCCAAAACTTGAAAACTTCACAACACAAAATTTAAAAGAAAATCTTCGTGAGCTCCGTTAGCGAAAGAAAACAAAACACCACTTCAAGGTATTGTAATGAACTCATTCTTTATTTATATTGGTGTTAAAACTACTGTATTCCAACTTATCTATGGTTTATAAACTCTATTACTAGCCATAGATTCATCAAAATAAGCAAACAACACACAAAAAAGAGAATTTGTCAAAAACAGAACAGTCTGTAGTAATCTGTAACTAACGCAAACTTCTGGAACCCCAAAAATTCTAAAATAAATTGCTGGACATGAGGAATTTATCTATTAATCTGCCAAAATAATTAACTAAATAGCACTCTCCAATAAAAAATGGCAGCAATTCTCGTGAGCGCCAAAGTTTCCGATTTTTACAGCAAGATCAAAAAGACTTTCCCCAAGTCTTCCTAATGGTTCTACTTGGCACAAACACTAATTAAACACAAAAAACACAAATAAAACACAGGCTAGATAAATTATTTATTACTAAACAGGAGCAAAAAGTAAGGAATAAAAATAAAATTAGGTTGCCTCCCAGAACAGGATTACCGTACCACTCTGGTGTGGATCTTACTCTGGTTGACCTATGAGGTTCGGTAGTAACTTGATCAGAAGTTTCATGATCATCATCATAATTAGCTTCCTCACTAACTGGTGTAGGAATCATTGGAACTAATTTCTGTGATGAACTACTTTCCAATAAGGGAGCAGGTACAATTACCTCATCAAGTTGTACTTTCGTTCCACTCACTTCTTTTGAGAGAAACTCCTTCTCTAGAAAGGATCCATTCTTACCAATGAATATCTTGCCTTTGGATCTGTGATAGAAGGTGTACCCAACAGTCTCCTTTCCGTATCCTATGAAGACTCATTTCTCCAATTTGGGTTCGAGTTTATCAGGTTGAAGTTTTTTCACATAAGCATCACAGCCCCAAACTTTAAGAAACGACAACTTGGGTTTCTTGCCAAACCAGAGTTCATAGGGTGTCGTCTCAACGGATTTCGATGGTGCCCTATGTAATGTGAATGCAGCCATCTCTAAAGCATAACCCCAAAACGATACCGGTAAATCAGTAAGAGACATCATAGATCGCACCATATCTAATAAAGTGCGGTTACGACGTTCGGACACACCATTACGCTGTGGTGTTCCAGGTGGCGTGAGTTGCGAAACTATTCTACATTGTTTCAAATGAAGACCAAACTCATAACTCAAATATTCACCTCCACGATCAGATCATAGAAACTTAATTTTCTTGTTACTATGATTTTCCACTTCACTCTGAAATTCTTTGAACTTTTCAAATGTTTCAGACTTATGTTTCATGAAGTAGACATACCCATATCTGCTCAAATCATCTGTGAAGGTCAGAAAATAATGATACCCGCCACGAGTATCAACACTCATCGGTCCGCATACATCAGTATGTATTATTTCCAATAAGTCTGTTGCTCGTTCCATTGTTCCGGAGAACGGAGTTTTAGTCATCTTGCCCATGAGGCATGGTTTGCAAGCATCAAATGATTCATAATCAAGTGATTCCAAAAGCCCATCAACATGGAGTTTCTTCATGCGCTTTACACCAATATGACCTAAACGGCAGTGCCACAAATAAGTTGCACTATCATTATTAAACTTATATCTTTTGGCTTCAATACTATGAATATGTGTATCACTACTATCAAGATTTAGTAAAAATAGACCACTCATCAAGGGTGCATGACCATAAAAGATATTACTCATATAAATAGAACAACCATTATTCTCTGATTTAAATGAATAACCATCTCGCATCAAACAAGATCCAGATATAATGTTCATGCTTAACGGTGGCACCAAATAACAATTATTTAGGTCTAAAACTAATCCCGAAGGTAGATGTAGAGGTAGTGTGCCGACGGCTATCACATTGACTTTGGAACCATTTCCCACGCGCATTGTCACCTCGCCCTTAGCCAATATTCGCTTAATCCGTAGCCCTTGTTTCGAGTTGCAAATATTAGCAACAAAACCAGTACCGAATACCCAGGCGCTACTGCGAGCATTAGTAAGGTACACATCAATAACGTGTATATCAAATATACCTTTCACTTTGCCATCCTTCTTATCCGCCAAATACTTGGGGCAGTTCCGCTTCCAGTGACCAGTCCCTTTGCAGTAGAAGCACTCAGCCTCAGGCTTAGGTCCAGTCTTGGGCTTCTTCACTTGAGCAGCATTTGCTTGCTGTTCTTCTTGAAGTTCCCCTTCTTCCATTTGCCCTTCTTCTTGAAACTGGTGGTCTTGTTGACCATCAACACTTGATGCTCCTTCTTGATTTTTACCTCCGCAGCCTTTAGCATCGCGAAGAGCTCGGGAATTGTCTTATCCATCCCTTGCATATTATAGTTCATCATGAAGCTTTTGTAGCTTGGTGGCACTGATTGAAGAACTCTGTCAATGACACTATCAACTGGAAGATTAACTCCCAGCTGAGTCAAGTGATTGTGGTACCCAGACATTCTGAGTATGTGCTCACTGACAAGACTATTCTCCTCCATTTTGCAACTATAGAACTTATTGGAGACTTCATATATCTCAATCCGGGCATTTGCTTGAAATATTAACTTCAACTCCTGGAACATCTCATATGCTCCATGATGTTCAATACATTGTTGAAGTCCCGGTTCTAAGCCATAAATCATGGCACACTGAACTATCGAGTAGTCATCAGCTTTGCTCTGCCAGGTGTTCATAACATCTGGAGTTGCTCCTGCAATGGGTTTAGCACCTAGCAGTGCTTCTAGGACGTAATTCTTCTGTGCAGCAATGAGGACAATCCTCAAGTTACGGACCGAGTCCGTGTAGTTGCTACCATCATCTTTCAACTTAGCCTTCTCTAGGAACGCATTAAAAATTTAATGGAACAACAGCACGGGCCATTAATCTACAACAACATAGACATGCAAAATACTATCAGGTACTAAGTTCATGATAAATTAAAGTTCAATTAATCATATTACTTAAGAACTCCCACTTAGATAGACATCCCTCTAATCATCTAAATGATCACGTGATCCATATCAACTAAATCTTGTCCGATCATCACGTGAGATGGAGTAGTTTTCAATGGTGAACATCACTATGTTGATCATATCTACTATATGATTCACGCTCGACCTTTCGGTCTCAGTGTTCCGAGGCCATATCTGCATATGCTAGGCTCGTCAAGTTTAACCCGAGTATTCTGCTTGTGCAAAACTGGCTTGCACCCGTTGTATGTGGACGTAGAGCTTATCACACCCGATCTTCACGTGGTGTCTCGGCACGATGAACTGTAGCAACGGTGGATACTCAGGGAGAACACTTATACCTTGAAATTTAGTGAGAGATCATCTTATAATGATACCGCCGTACTAAGCGAAATAAGATGCATAAAGGATAAACATCACATGCAATCAATATAAGTGACATGATATGGTCATCATCATCTTGTGGCTTCGATCTCCATCTCCAAAGCACCGTCATGATCACCATCTTCACCGGATTGACACCTTGATCTCCATCGTAGCATCGTTGTCGTCTCGCCAACTATTGCTTCCACGACTATCGCTGCCGCTTAGTGATAAAGTCACTACTAGCAAAAGGGCTATAGATGGGATTGACACTAATGGCGCACCAGACAAGCGGTGCGCCATTAGTATATACTAATGGCGCACCACCTTCTGATACGCCATTAGAGTTGAAACTACTAATGGCGCACCTGGCCCAGGGTGCGCCATTAGTATCAATTTTTTTTTAACTAGTGCGCCTGTCCAAACATACTAATGGCGCATCCAGACAAAGTGCGGCATCACTAGTTGTAACTAGTAATGGCGCACTTGCCGGAAAGTGCGCCACTAGTGTTGTTTTTTTATTATATTTTTTATTCCCTTTTTTGCAAAACTACTAATGGCGCACTGTTCCACCGTGCGCCATTACTAGTTTAAACTAGTAATGGCGCACTGTGGGACAGTGCGCCATTAGTATTTTTTTTTGCAAAACTACTAATGGCGCACCACCAGGAGGTGCACCATTAGTAACCTGGATTACTAATGGCGCATTTAGAGTTGGTGCGCCATTAGTAAGTGGGCAGCAACAAGATATTTTGGACAGCCTCTCCTACCCACACTCACTTTCTCCCCACTTCATTCTCTCCACCTCCTCCTTGTCTCGGGTGCCTCCTCTTTTTCACCTCATTTCCACCATAGATTCATTCAATTTAAGTGGTTAAATTACCTTGTTTTGATAGGTAAGTAAGGGGGGAAGCTATATTTATGTTGTTCTCCCTACAACAATGTGCACATGCACTTTTTATGGCCTAGCTAGATCTATGTATGTTCGTGGTGTTGCATATGTTTGTGGTGTTGCATATGTGTTTGTGTTTGGAGGTGTACCGGTATTTGAAATTCGATAGTTGCCAATATTTTGCCGGAATGTTGATTCATTTCCGTTTCGGCGAGAATTTTGGCATTAAGCATTCTTTTTGGTCCTATTTTTAGGGAAAGTCATGCCAAATTTTTTCTTGGTTCTAAAATATCGTTTTGCTCTACCCCGCAGGCGACCATGGTCCGCATGATGACCGAAGGCATCGTGAATAGGTTTTTGAGGTCCGCGAAGGCCGAGATGCTTCAAAAGAACGAGACGGAGATAAGATGTCCGTGTCGAAGATGCAAGCTGAAGAGCCTTATTGCGGACCCGGAATCCGGGCAGGTGCGGGACCACCTGCTCTTGCGTGGTTTCATGGATGGCTATCGGTGGCAAGGTGATGAAGATGACTACGAAGTCGTCCATGGGGGCCGGGCAAGAAATGAGGAAGGGCAGCAAGACAACCACCGCGGCTCGGGCGGGCGAGAAGACGAAGAATCCCCAGGAGATGATCACGACGGTGATGCTGTACACAGTCATCATGTAGAAGATGCAGGACATGATGATGAGGAAGATGCCGGAGCAGTCGACGGGCATGATCATGAAGATGATGATGCCGGCGGAGCAGACGACGCTGGACCATCGATGGGCTGGGTGCAGGACCCTCATATTCAAGAGCTGCTTCTCAAGCAGACGGATAACGCAAGAGCTGCCGCCCGAGAGAAAGCCAAGATGGATCAACTTGAGTTAGACGCGGTTACTCCATTGTATGAAGGATGCAGGCCCGAGGATACCCGCCTGAAAGTAACGCTCATGGCTCTGGAGATGAAGGTAAAACACAAAATGACCGACGCATGCTTCGACGAGAACATGTCATTCTGGCACGAACGTCTTCCCGAGGGGAACAAGTGCCCGACCAGTTTGGAGGAGGCGAAGAAAATCGTGTGTCCTCTGGATTTACCGCACGTGAAATACCATGTGTGCATGAACAATTGCATCATTTATCGGGACGAGCACGCGGAGTCTACCATATGTCCGGTGTGCGGCGTCACTCGATACAAGAAGAGGAAGAAAGCTCCTCGAAAAGTGGTGTGGTACTTTCCGATCACTCCTCGTCTGCAGCGGTATTTCGCGGACCCTAAGGTAGCAAAGCTCCTGCGTTGGCACGCGGATAGGGAGGAGAAGAAGCGAGAAGATGACGCAAATGATCCGGAGATAGATAAAAAAGACAAGATGCTGAGTCACCCTAAGGATGCGAGCCAGTGGCAAGCGTTGAACTTCGAAGACCCAGAATTTGGGAACGATCCAAGGAACATCGTGCTGGGCGCGAGCACCGATGGAGTCAATCCGTTTGGCAGCCAGAGAAGCACACATAGCACCTGGCCTGTGTTTGTGTGGATGTACAACCTTCCCCCCTGGTTGTGCATGAAGAGGAAGTACATTCACATGAGTATGCTAATTGAAGGACCGAAACAACCAGGGAACGACATCAATCTGTATCTGGGGCTGCTGAAAGAGGAGCTTGACACGCTGTGGAAAACGCCAGCCAATACGTGGGACGCCGCAGAAAAAGAATATTTCCCTATGAGAGCCGCGCTGCTCACGACGGTGCACGACTATCTCGGTTACGGATATGTCGCGGGGCAGGTGGTCCACGGATTTTCTGGATGCGTCAGGTGCATGGATGACACAACGTATCGCCAGCTAGATAGAGATCCCGGGTCTTCGAAAACCGTGTTCATGGGACATCGAAGGTGGCTTCGCGACGATGACCCGTGGAGAAAACGCAAGGATCTGTTCGATGGTGAAACCGAACCCCGAGGACGCCCGCGTACGAGGAGCGGCGAGGAAATAGACGAGCTGTTGAAAAATTGGAAAGACTGCCCACTGCCGGGAAAGAAGCAAAAGGCGCCAGAGCCGGGAAAGAAGCGAAAGGCGCCAGAGCCGCTGCTGAAGGTATGGAAAACGAGGTCTGTTTTCTGGGACTTGCCGTACTGGAAGATCCACCGTGTGCCTCACAGCCTTGATGTCATGCATATCACGAAGAACGTGTGCGAGAGTCTGCTTGGTACCCTGCTCAACATGCCAGAGAGGACCAAAGATGGGCCGAAAGCAAGGGCAGACTTGAAATCAATGGGCATCAGGCAGGAGCTTCACGCTATATATGATGATCATGATGATGATGATGATGAGGCGAAGCAGGACACGGAAAGTCGTCGCAAAGGCAAGAAGGCCAAGAAGACCGGAAATGACTACCCTCCCGCGTGCTTCACTCTAAGTCAGGAGGAGATCGAGCAGTTTTTCACCTGCCTCGTAGGAGTAAAACTTCCTTACGGTTACGCGGGGAAGATAAGCAGATACCTAGACCCAGCGAAGCTGAAGTTCAGCGGGATGAAGTCTCACGACTGTCACGTGCTGATGACGCAGATACTTCCAGTTGCAATCCGTGGGATCATGGACGCGCACGTCCGTGAAACCCTATTTGGCCTATGCAACTTTTTCGACGTCATCTCTCGGAAGTCTGTTGGCGTGAGGCAACTCAGAAGGCTACAGGAAGAGATCGTGGTGATACTATGCGAGCTTGAGATGTACTTCCCGCCCGCATTCTTCGATGTTATGGTGCATCTGCTGGTCCATATCGTGGACGATATCATCCAACTCGGGCCGACGTTCCTGCACAGCATGATGCCGTTCGAAAGGATGAATGGTGTCATCAAAGGATACGTTCGCAACATGTCACGTCCAGAGGGAAGCATAGCCAGGGGCTTTCTGACCGAAGAGTGCATCTCCTACTGCACGAATTATCTAGGCATCGAGAACCCCGTTGGTCTGCCCGTCAACAGGCACCTCGGCAGGCTCGCTGGATGGGGTCACCGTGAGGGTCGTCGCGAAATGCATGTCGACTTCGAGGGTCGACTCGCCGACTTTGAAAGAGCAAACCTAGTCGCGCTACAACACATAGACGTGGTCGATCCTTGGGTGGTACAGCACAAAACCTTTATTAAGAAGACGTACAATGACCGAGGCCAACAGAGGACGGACGGAGATATACTCAAAGAGCACAACTCATGTTTCACGCGTTGGTTCAAGCAGAAGCTTCTGTCGTACCCTTTACATGAGGATTCTTCCGCGGAAGAACAACTCATATTCGCCTTGTCACAGGGCGCCGAGCACAACCTGATGACCTATGAGGCGTACGATATCAACGGCTACACATTCTACACCGAGGCCAAGGACATGAAGAGCGATGGTTATCAGAACTCCGGGGTAACGATGGAATCCTACACCGGTAACGACAAGGACAGATACTACGGAAGGATCGAGGAGATCTGGGAGCTGAGCTACGCTGGAGAGAAGGTCCCGATGTTCCGTGTCAGATGGGCCAAGAGCGTCCTAAAAGAAGACCGGTATTTCACCACCATGGTTATACCCGAAGCCAAATCCAAAACCGCGGGCGCAAACGTCACCGCGAAAAATGAGCCATGGGTACTGGCTTCCCAAGTGGACCAATGCTTCTTCATTACCGACCCGTCAAAGCCCAGTCGTGTTGTCGTGAGGAGAGGCAAAAGGAAGATCATCGGAATGGATGGAGTAGCCAATGAGCAAGACTTCGACAAGTACGGCGACCCGAGGATCGAACATGACGACGATGATGAAGTAGCAGCATACACCACAAGAAGAAGCAGGACCACCCTACCTAAAGGACGTCCGTTCCACAGAAGAACTCCATTTGCGAAAAAGAAGGGCAAGAAGATTGTGAACAGATAGCTAGCTAAGATCGATTGTATTTAAATCGTAGCCTTCATTTCTCGATTGTATTTCATGGGCACTTTTTGAACTATCATGAATATTTTTAAATTTCATGGACACTCGATCTCGATCCCCCTCCATCTCGATCGCTATCCCACCTCGCCAGATCCGGTCCCCCTCGCCGCCGAGCACCCCCCGGTCCACCGGCCGCCGCCGACCCCCCGCACCCTCGATTCCCCTACTCAACCGCCGCCGCCGACCCCCCGCACCCCTCCCCTACTCAACCGCCGCCGCCGACCCCCCCCACCCCGCGCACCCTCCCCCGCTCCACCGGCATTACTGTTTGATGATATTTTTTAAAAAATTATTACTGTCTTACAAAAAAATTTTACTTATGGCACACCACGGTGAGGTGCGCCATTAGTATGGATGTACTTATGGCGCACCGAAGGGTGGTGCGCCATTAGTATTGTGCCATTGCTATAAGAAAAAAATACTAATGGCGCACCAGGGTGAGGTGCGCCATTAGTATGGATGTACTTATGGCGCACCGAGGGGTGGTGCGCCATTAGTATTGTGCCGTGCCCCATCCATATTCCCTCCCCGGCCCCTCCCTATCCCCTCTCTCTCCCTCGCCCTCGATGCCCTTCCCCTCTCCTCTCCCGACGCCACTACCCCGCCGCCTCGACGCTGCCCCGCCGCCCCGACGCTGCCCCGACGCCGCCTCGACCCCGCCCGACGCCACTGCCCCGCCGCCTCGACGCTGCCCCGCCGCCCCGACGCCGCCTCGACCCCGCCCCGACGCCCTGCCCCGCCGCCTCGACGCTGCCCGCCGCCCGACGCTGCCTCGACCCCGCCTCGACGCGACCCCGCCGCCCGGACGCCGCCCCGTCCACACCACCATCGCCGGAGCCACAGATCCCTCGCCGGCCGCCTCCCCCCACTCCAATCACGAGCTTGGGGTCAGCGCTGCGCTGTCCACTTCTGCTGCTCCTCTCCTCTCTGTATTGGGCTTGATTCTTGCTGCTGTTGATCCCAAGTTTGATGCATAACAATTGTTGTATGAGTTCTCCAAATGAACAGGAGTACTCCTCTATTTTGATATGAAATCACCATGATAGGTCCACATGCTACTGTTGTCAACATGATAAATAGTTTCAGTTAGTTACCTCTAAAACTATTCCTAATTAACTGAAGAAGAGAAGAGAGGAGGAGTAGTTTATTTCATAGAGTAAACATTAGCACTATTTGATAGTAAAAGGTTTTAGCTAATTTGAATTAACTGAAAGCAGCAGTACATCATTTTTATTGACAGTAAAATGTTCAAAGAAACAGAAATATCAGTACAATAGCTAGATTACACTATCAGTACACTACCAGTAAAATGTTCATTTAGTTTCAGTAAACAAATATTGCCAAGCATGACATGGCCTTTGTGATCTCGTACTCCTGAATTTTCATGTCACTTGTGCTATTAGTAGTTTTTTGACAGTAAAAGGGATGAAGAGGTCGGTGACCTCCAAATTCCAAATTTAGTAAAAGTTTGGGTATTCGAAACTACTAGTCTGAAAAACAGTTTATGTGGTCTGAAACTTTTCCTAATGTGTTTCAGACTTTCAGTAAAAGTTGTTGAATCAAATCAGTTCTTTGATGCTATTATGGACAGATTTAAAATCCACACTAAACCTTGATATGGGAACTATTCGTTTTGATGCTACTGTGCTTTAATACGATATGCTGCTAGTGGAAGACTTTGGAATTTGAAAACCCAAATCAGTTCAGTCTGCCTAGTTCAGCTTCACATAGGTTCCTATTTTCTAGCCTACTGTAATTGTTCCGAACTTTTGATAATCTGTTTCAGACTTTCAGTTAGGAGTTAAGACTAGGAAATAGTATGAACTGCTGTTGGATTAAATCAGTACGTGGTTAACAGGCACAACATTGTGCCTGTTGGGTTTATGGACAGATGCTAGAAGGTTGTCTGAAGATAGTTGTTTGCTAGGGGTGGGGAATCATTTCATAAGTAAAAAGTCCATACTGAACCTTGATACGTAAACCAATGGTTTTGATGGTACTTTGGAACTTGAAAATCAAAATCAGTTCAGTCTGCCTAGTTCAGCTTCATATAGAAGATAATGATTCCTGTTTTTTAGTCTACTGTAATTGTTTTTTAGCCCACAGCACTTTGCATTGTTTTGAGGTTTTGTACATCAGCTTTCTTTTTTATCTTCTTATTTAAAACTGTAGCAGTACCTGTGACACATAATGCCTAACAGTTTAACTATTTTCTGTTTCTGTCCTCATTTAGTGCTTGGTATGTCTCCTGTTCTGGGTCATGGACTTTGTGCCATGCCCACATTGGTTTTCTGTTTGGCCTCAATTTGGCCTGACAAATGATGGTCTACTAGCTGGTCTACTAGCTGGCAAGATGCTTGGTATATATATGTTGTGTTCAGTTTTGGCAGGAGTTCAGAACTGTTAGGCAAAGGTCATGTCTCCGACCATCGTGTCCTTTTTTGCCTTGTCCACCCGAGAGGCCCTTGAGTTTGCTGGAATGTCGATTAACTTCCGTTCCGGCAAATTCGGGTACTCCATATGTCCTATTTTCAGCAAAGGTCATGCTGAAATTTTCCGTGAATTTTAGCATGACTTTGCTAAAAATAGGACATATGGGGTACTTGTGACTAATGCATGGGCCGGGGTATCTTAGTAGTTAATTAAGTAGGATCAAGTGCCCCGGCGTACTTGTGACTAATGCATGGCTTTTAGGGTGCCTCGGTGTCGATAAAAACCGAAATGATGAAAGCTTAGGCTTTTAGGGTGCCTCGGCGTCGAAAAACCCTCAATGATAAAAGCTTAGCTTTTAGGATGCCTCGGTGTCGACAAACCCTAAATGATGAGACCATGATCTTGTTCCTTGACAATAACCAACTTTTTGACCAAACTTTGTTCCTATTTATAGAGAAACATGGCCAACAACGATGAGGCCGGGGGTTCGGGCGGCAAGAAATTCTGGGAGCTGTCCCAGGAGATGGAGGAACAACCTCACTTGTATGAGGACGCCGCCTTCCCCACCGATCCTGAGACCACTGATGGTACCGCCGAGGATGACCCCACTGATGCCACCACTGATGGTGCCGCCGAGGATGCCACCACTGATGATGGCGGCGCACGCACAGATGGCAGCCAACCGAAGAGGCAACGGAAGGACCGGCGCCCGACCGTGCTCCGCACCCTCAAGGAGGAAGTTACTGAAGTGGACTCCAACGGGAATCCAACGGCGCCCGAACGAATAGTCAAGGGGTACTCGCTTCAGCTCGGGTGCATTCTCCGGAGCACCGTCTCGATCAACACCGAGAACCTCAGGCATCCTGACCGAGGGAATTTGCGCAACCTCCTCTTCACGAAGCTGCACGAACGATACAAGTTCCCCGCTGAATTTGAAAACACAAGCCTCAAAGGGAATAAAGTGAACAATGCTGCCCTCACGAAGATGAGCACGGCCCTGTCTACTTGGAAAAGCAATGTGAAGAGAATGATCGAGAAAGGTGAGAGTTATGAGAAGATCAAGGAGAAAAATCCTTCGATCACCGAAGATGACTACAACGACTTCAAGATCAATTGCTCGAGCACCGCAAGCTCCGAATCAAGTAAGTGGGGGAAAGAAATGCGGGAGCTGAACTTAGGGGAACACACACTCGGTCCCGGCGGTTACAGAGTGGCGGAGCCTATATGGGACAAGGAGGAGGCGGACCGTGCCGAGCAAGGCCTACCGCCCCTCTTCGATAAATACGGTGACAAGCAGACCAGGAACTTTGTCAGGGCCCGGTACAAGAAGGACCCGAAAACAAAGGAGCTTACCACGGATCCGAAGACCAGGGCGCTTGAGCTTGTTCTGGTAAGGAATACACCCCCGCGTAATTAGCTCCATATGGTTGCATTCTAATTAATGAAGCCAAATTTCTAAATGGTTCACATTCCTTCCGCAGGCGACTGAAAGCAGTAGCGCGGGGTCGACTAAGAGCAACCCTTGGGACACCACTCTAAATAGGGCGTTGAATGTAATGAAGAACAAGGATAAGCTCAGTAAGCCGACGTCAGCTGGTCGTGTGGCCGGCAAAGGCTTGTCGACAAAATGGTCGTCATACTATAACACTGGTGGGCGAAAGGAGAAAAAGACCAGCTCGGAAAGCCAGGCGCGCGAGGTTCAAGAACTCAGGGCACAGGTGGCGCGGATTCCGGAGATTGTCCAAGAGCAAGTGCAACAACAACTCGGAGCGACGATCACCGCCATTGTGCCTACCTTGATCCAGGGGATTAGTGCGTGGATTGCGGGCGGCCAACAGGGGCCGCCCCCGATTCCTAGCTTCACGGCCAGCAACTCGCAGAACGCGATGGCGGGGCCATTGGTGTCTCCGGCGGAGGCGGCATTGGTGTCTCCGACGCCGGCACGGGAGCTTAATGCACCCGGGTGTACGTCGGCCGGCACCTCTGCAGCAAGCGGCCCCTCCGTCAACTGCACGCCCGCCGTTGGCGGTGCCTCGACATTAGCCGAGCTCGACGCCATCATCACGGTAACTAATTAAGCCTCTCTCGGCCGAGGACTTCATCTCCTTGCCTTTGACTGGGCATCCCTGACGCCCTACATGTTTTCGCAGGGCGCCGCCGACGTTCCGTGCACTCTCCTGCACTTCGTGAACAACGAGTTGGTCGATGTCGCCAAGGGCAAAATCGTTCAACCGGGCAACCCCTTGTTCCACGGTACCCAGATGCCACCCAACTTGTTTAGGGTTCAACTGGTTCGGGTGCTGCCAGGCTGCGACGAGTTGTTACCTCCGATTCGACCCGTCGGGGCCGACGATGATGACGTGATGACCCTCAGCGCCTGCCTGAGCTGGCCCCTGCTTTGGCCGAAGAGCCAGATTCGTTTGGGGGCGGGGGACACCACCCCAAAGACAACACCGCCAGTCGTGCCGGCGCCAAGTCGGCCCCATGGCAAGACCGCCGCAACGGTGCCGGACATCCCTATGCCACTGGATCCAAACATGCATATGGCACAGGATCAGAACGACGACGACGACGATACATTTGCCAACGTCGATCAGTACTTTGCCGATCATGGGTACGGTGGCGACTTCATGGGGCCTCCTTCTCAAGAACCCAACCCAACAAAAGACGTGCGCGATCTAGCTGGTACCGCGGAGAAGCCAAGTTGCAACAGGCGTCGTCTGCAGTTCAGCTCTCAGGAGACGCCTCCAGCTGCCGACTTCACCGAGCCTCAGATAGGCGAGGTGCGAAATATGATCAGCCCCAACACACTCAAGAAGGCGGTCTGTGAGCAGAACTCGGTCCCATTACAGGAGAAGAAGAAGGCACGCAAAAGAAAGACTAACAAGGGTGCGGGCCAGCCGGCACCGAGTACGATCCGTGCTCAGGACGGGCCACCTTCACCTGAGGATATCTCGAGGAGGGTGCATGTGGCGGGTAGGCCGATGCTACCGAGAAATATGCTCGATGCTGCAACCGGTGCTATGCGGAGTCTGCATGACAGTGTTCTTTCTTTGGAGAAGCGGCGTCTCGGAGAGAAGGATGTGGCATACCCGGTTTTCGCGGCCAAGGTGCCAGAGGGCAAGGGCTTTGTGGATAACTCCATCGGGGGTACGATCGTCCTGCGGTTTGATGACATCCACGCTATGTTGAACCTTCATCCGCTGCACTACACCTTCGTTCGGCTATTTTCGCTGAGTATGGAGATGCGGATCATTCGCGACAAGACCCCGGACATCGTGATAGTCGACCCCTTCTACATGCGTGCCAAGATCTTGGGCAGCGCTGGGGACCGGCAAGTCGCGAGTTCTTACCTCGAAGGCGTCATTCTGGCAAACCAAGATAAGGATAACTTCCTCGTGCCTTACTTTCCCGAGTAAGTCCTCCCCTCAACCGCCCCGTAACATATGAATTCTTAGATTTCGATCGTTTTTCTTTTAACATTCCGTGTTTTCTGCAGTGACACACGTTGCACGCTCATCCTCCTAAGCCCCAAATATTCCATGGCCACGTATTTCGACCCGGACCGTCAGTCGAACGTAGACTACACAAATGTCAAGAAGGTTCTTGATGATGTTCTCCCCGGCTACGTCAAATCTGGAGGCACCTTCACCAGGCCTATTCGTAAGTACGGCAAGCACGTGTTCTCCCACAATACGACGTTCTGCTGCGTCAAGCAGCCGCCTGGCGGTCAGAAGGGTGCCTACTACGCCATCCATCACATGCGGGCGATCGTACGGGACCATCATCAACTTCTGCTACCGAGTAGACTCAAAGATTGGGCCGCGAGCGTGTCGGCAATCCAGGACGCGGACATCAGACAAGAATTCTTTCGCATCCAGTCGGAGTTTGCGGAAATCATCCATCAAGATGTCCTTCGTACCGCGGGGCAGTTCTACCTCAGAAATCAACCGTCCAACAGTGACATCGACACAATCCTACAAATGCAGGCTGACAACGCCCGTTCTTTCATGACTCCCACGATAGACGGCGGCTTCATCCACGCTCCGGTCCCTTGAGTCTCATGTTGTAATTAAACTTTAATGAACTTGTAGTATGTCTCTTTGGTTTCGAGAGTCGTTCAACTTAAGATGTAATCGATGCTATTAATGTCTTGCTTTTCTCTTCCGATCGTTCTGTTGCATACTTATATATTGCTTATGTATTGTCTGTGAATTGGTACTAACGTTTCGTTTGGCTACTGCATAGCGATGCCGTGGTATGTCGTGTACAAGGGTAAGGTTCCCGGAGTCTACGACGACTGGGAGGAGTGTCGGAGACAGGTTCACCGATTCAGCGGTAACAGTTACAAAGGGTACGCCACTAGGGCCGAGGCCAAATCTAGATACGCCCGCTATCTAGCGGGAGAGGGGAGGGAGCGTTGGAGGAACCGGATGAAGACGAGTTTCATCGTGATGATGCTCATCGTGATGACCGCAGCTCTCTTCTATGTGATGGTAGTTTAGATGATCGATATCGACTTGTAATGTGAAGACAAACTCGCGGTCTCGAGACTTGTAATATAATGTTCTATCTTTGTTCGGTCTTTTCAATTCGGAAACTAATATGATGACTTGTATTCGGAGACTAAAATGATGAATTGTATTCAGAGACTAATCTTCTATTGTATTCGATGAATCTATTGTTGATGTGTGCTGTCTATATTTTGTCCAATTATACATTTTGTAACCTGTGCAAAAAACAGAAAATAAAAAAATAAAAAACCTAATATTCATACTGATGGCGCATCACATCATAGTGCGCCATTAGTATGCCAAAGGATACTAATGGCGCATCATTAAAGAGTGCGCCATTAGTATGCCGAAGTTACTAATGGCGCATCTTGCTGTCGTGCGCCATTAGTATGCCAAAGCACCTGGGTATACATGGCCCCCTGGGAGGCATACTAATGGCGCACTGTTGTATATACTAATGGCGCATCTGGGGTGCGCCATTAGTATACCAGATACTAATGGCGCACCTGTGGTGCGCCATTAGTAAAATATACTAATGGCGTGCTACTAATGGCGCACCACTAATGCGCCATTAATGGCCAAATTAGGTGCGCCATTAGTAGGCCTTTTCCTAGTAGTGAGTAAAGCAATTACATGGCGATTGCATTTCATACAATAAAGCGACAACCATATGGCTCCTGCCAGTTGCCGATAACCGTGTTACAAAACATGATCATCTCATACAAAATTTTATATAATCACGTCTTGACCATATCACATCACAACATGCCCTGCAAAAACAAGTTAGACGTGCTCTACTTTGTTGTTGCAAGTTTTACATGGCTGCTACGGGCTTAGCAAGAACCATTCTTACCTACGCATCAAAAACCACAATGCGTTATAGCGATTGCTTTTTGATCTTTAGAAAGAACCCTGTTCATTGAATCCGATTCAACCAAAGTTGGAGAAACTGACACCCACCAGCCACCTGTGTGCAAAGCACGTCGGTAGAATCAGTCTCATGAACGTGGTCATGTAATGTCGGTCCGGGCCGCTTCATCCAACAATACCGCCAAATCAAGAAACAACTAGTGTCGACAAGCAATATGTATATACCCACGCCCACAACTCCTTTGTGTTCTACTCATGCATATAACATCTACGCATAGACATGGCTCGGAGGCCACTATTGGGGAACGCAGTATTTCAAAAAAATTCCTACGACCATGCAAGATCTATCTAGGAGATGCATAGCAACGAGAGGGAGGAGTGTGTCTACGTACTCTCGTAGACCGAAAGCGGAAGAGTTTATCAACGCGGTTGATGTAGTCGTACACCTTCACGATCCATCCCGATCAAGTACCGAACGTACGACACCTCCGCGTTCAGCACACGTTCAGCTCGATGACGTCCTTGCCTTCTTGATCCAACAAGAGGGGCGAAGAAGTAGATGAGTTCCGGCAACACGACGACGTGATGACTGTGTTGGTGAAGAACAATCTCCGCAGGGCTTCGCCTAAGCACTATGAAAACTATGACGGAGGATAAACTAGAGGGGACGGGGTTGCCGGCATACGGCTTGGTGTTTCTTGATGTGTCTTGGGTGCTAGCCCTACCCCTCTATTTATATGTTGAGCCTTGGGGTTGAAACTTGGAGTAAAAGCCTACACAAAGTCGGTTTCACCCGAAAGGCAAGAGTCCTTCTCGGACTCCAGGACCAGACGCCAGGGTTCCCGGCGTCTGGACCCAGATGCCAGGGACCCTGACGTCTGGCCCCTGGACTCCGCAAAAATTCCTTTTGCGCTTTCCAAAAACCTTGTGGGCTTTCCCCCTTTGGCCCAAATAAAGTGTTCTCGTACCCAAACATTTCGGGAAACATCCGAAACCCCTTCCGATGAATTCCGGAATCCTTCCGGAGAACAAACACTATTATCCCATATATCAATCTTTATATCCGAACAATTCTGGAGTTCCTCGTCATGTCCGTGATCTCATCCGGGACTCCGAACAACATTCAGTCACCAACATACATAAGTCATATAATAACTATATCGTCAATGAACGTTAAGCGTGCGGACCCTACGGGTTCGAGAACTATGTAGACATGACCGAGACATCTCTTTGGTCAATAACCAATATCGAAACCTGGATTCCCATATTGGCTCCTACATATTCAACGAAGATCTTTATCGGTCGAACCGCATAACAACATACGTTGTTCCCTTTGTCATCGGTATGTTACTTGCCCGACATTCGATCATCGGGATCATCATACTGTTGGAAATATGCCCTAGAGGCAATAATAAAAGTATTATTATATTTCAATGTTCATGATAAATGTCTTTTTATTCATGCTATAACTGTATTATCCGGAAATCGTAATACACGTGTGAATACTTAGACCACAATATGTCCCTGGTGAGCCTCTAGTTGACCAGCTCGTTGTGATCAACAGATAGTCGTGGTTTCCTGACTATGGACATTGGATGTCGTTGATAACGGGATCACATCATTAGGAGAATGATGTGATGGACAAGACCCAATCCTAAGCATAGCATAAAAGATCGTGTAGTTCGTTTTGCTAGAGCTTTGCAAGTGTCAAGTATCTCTTCCTTCGACCATGAGATCGTGTAACTCCCGGATACCGTAAGAGTGCCTTGGGTGTATCAAACGTCACAACGTAACTAGGTGACTATAAAGGTGCATTACAGGTATCTCCGAAAGTAGCTGTTGGGTTGACACGGATCGAGACTGGGATTTGTCACTCCGTATGACGGAGAGGTATCTCTGGGCCCACTCGGTAATGCATCATCATAGTGAGCTCAATGTGACCAAGGTGTTGGACACGGGATCATGCATTACGGTACGAGTAAAGTGACTTGCCGGTAACGAGACTGAACAAGGTATTGGGATACCGACGATCGAGTCTCGGGCAAGTAACGTACCGATTGACAAAGGGAATTGCATACAGGGTTTGATCGAATCCTCGACATCGTGGTTCATCCGATGACAACATCGAGGAGCATGTGGGAGCCATCATGGGTATCCAGATCCCGCTGTTGGTTATTGACTGAGAGCGTCTCGGTCATGTCTGCATGTCTCCCGAACCCGTAGGGTCTACACACTTAAGGTTCGGTGACGCTAGGGTTATTAGGAAGACTAGTATGTGACTACTGAATGTTGTTCGGAGTCCGGATGGGATCCTGGACATCACGAGGAGATCCGGAAGGGTCCGGAGGTAAAGATTTATATATGGGAAGTTGTCAAACGGACACCGGGAAGTTTTGGGGTCATACCGGTATTGTACCGGGGCCACCGGAAGGGTTCCGGGGGTCCACCGGGAGGGGCCACCCCTCCCGGGGGGCCACATGGGCTGCGTGGGGCAGGGAGCCAGCCCCTGGTGGGCTGGCCGCACCCCCCTCCCTTGGGCCCATGCGCCTAGGGTTGAGGGGGAACCCTAGAGGGGGCGCCCCCCTTGGCTTGGGGGGCAAGCCACCCTCTCCCCTCTCCCCTAGGCCACCGCACCCCCCCCCCTAGATGGGTTCTAGGGGGGCGGCCCCCTTCTCCCTTCCCCCTATAAATAGAGGGGTGAGGGGAGGGCAGCCGCACCACCCTCCAAGGCGTAGCCCTCCCCTCCCCAACACCTCTCCTCCTCCGTTGTGTGCTTGGCGAAGCCCTGTCGGAGTACTGCCTCTCCACCATCACCACGCCGTCATGCTGCCGGTGGAGCTGTCTTCCTCAACCTCTCCTTCCCCTTGCTGGATCAAGAAGGAGGAGACGTCTCCCGTCCCGTACGTGTGTTGAACGCGGAGGTGCTGTCCGTTCAGCACTTGGTCATCGGTGATTCGAATCACGTCGAGTACAACTACATCATCACCTTGCAAGCTTCCGCACGCGATCTACAAGTGGTATGTAGATGCAAACTCTCTCCCTTGACTCGTTGCTTAGATGAACTCATAGATGGATCTTGGTGAAACCGTAGGAAAAATTTTAATTTTCTGCAATGTTCCCCTACAGTGGCATCATGAGCTAGGTCTATGCGTAGTTCTCTTTGCACGAGTAGAACAGAATTTTGTTGTGGGCATGGATTTTGTCATCTTACTTGCCTCTACTAGTCTTTTCTTGCTCAACGGTATTGTGGGATGAAGCGGCCCGGACCAACCTTACACGTACGCTTACATGAGACCGGTTCCACCGACTGACATGCACTAGTTGCATAAGGTGGCTGGCGGGTGTCTGTCTCTCCCACTTTAGTTGGAGCGGAATCGATGAACAAGGCCCTTATGAAGGGTAAATAGAAGTTGACAAAATCACGTTGTGGTGATTCGTAGGTAAGAAAACGTTCTTGCTAGAGCCCAATTGCAGCCACGTAAAAGATGCAACAACAATTAGAGGACGTCTAGCTTGTTTTTGCAGCGATTGATCATGTGATGTGATATGGCCAGAAGTTGTGATGAATGATGAATTGTGATGTATGAGATCATGTTCTTTGTAATAGGATTCACGACTTGCATGTCGATGAGTATGACAACCGGCAGGAGCCATAGGAGTTGTCATTATTTTTTGTATGACCTGCGTGTTATTGAATAACGCCATGTAAACTACTTTACTTTATTGCTAAACGTTAGTCATAGAAGTAGAAGTAGTCGTTGGCGTGACAACTTCATGAAGACACGATGATGGAGATCATGATGATGGAGATCATGGTGTCAAGCCGGTGACAAGATGATCATGGAGCCCCGAAGATGAAGATCAATGGAGCTATATGATATTGGCCATATCATGTCACAACTATATAATTGCATGTGATGTTTATTATGTATTATGCATCTTGTTTACTTAGGACGACGGTAGTAAATAAGATGATCCCTTATAAAATTTCAAGAAGTGTTCTCCCCTAACTGTGCACCGTTGCTACAGTTCGTCGCTTCTAAGCACCACGTGATGATCGGGTGTGATGGATTCTTACGTTCACATACAACGGGTGTAAGACAGTTTTACACAGCGAAAACACTTAGGGTTAACTTGACGAGCCTAGCATGTGCAGACATGGCCTCGGAACACGGAGACCGAAAGGTCGAACACGAATCGTATGGAAGATACGATCAACATGAGAATGTTCACCGACGATGACTAGTCCGTCTCACGTGATGATCGGACACGGGCTAGTCGACTCGGATCGTGTAACACTTAGATGACTAGAGGGATGTCTAATCTAAGTGGGAGTTCATAATTTGATTAGAACTTTATTATCATGAACTTAGTCTAAAACCTTTGCAAATATGTCTTGTAGATCAATGGCCAACGCTAATGTCAACATGAACTTCAACGCGTTCCTAGAGAAAACCAAGCTGAAAGATGATGGCAGCAACTATACGGACTGGGTCCGGAACCTGAGGATCATCCTCATAGCTGCCAGGAAACAATATGTCCTAGAAGGACCGCTAGGTGACGCTCCCGTCCCAGAGAACCAAGACATTATGAATGCTTGGCAGTCTCGTGCTGATGATTACTCCCTCGTTCAGTGCGGCATGCTTTACAGCTTAGAACCGGGGCTCCAAAAGCGTTTTGAGCACCACGGAGCATATGAGATGTTCGAAGAGCTGAAACTAGTTTTTCAAGCTCATGCCCGGGTCGAGAGATATGATGTCTCCGACAAGTTCTACAGTTGTAAGATGGAGGAAAACAGTTCTGTCAGTGAGCACATCCTGAAGATGTCTGGGTTGCACAACCGTATGACCCAGCTGAACATTAACCTCCCAGATGAGGCGGTCATTGACAGAATCCTCCAGTCGCTCCCACCAAGCTACAAGAGCTTTGTGATGAACTACAACATGCAGGGGATGGAAAAGACCATTCCTGAAGTGTTCTCGATGCTGAAGTCAGCAGAGGCTGAAATCAAGAAAGAACATCAAGTGTTGATGGTCAATAAGACCACTAAGTTCAAGAAGGGCAAGGGTAAGAAGAACTTCAAGAAGGACGGCAAGGAGGTTGCCGCGCCTGGTAAGCCAGTTACCGGGAAGAAGTCAAAGAATGGACCCAAGCCTGAGACTGAGTGCTTTTATTGCAAGGGGAAGGGTCACTGGAAGCGGAACTGCCCCAAATACTTAGCGGATAAGAAGGCCGGCAACACCAAAGGTATATTTGATATACATGTGATTGATGTGTACCTTACCAGTACTCGTAGTAACTCCTGGGTATTTGATACCGGTGCCGTTGCTCATATTTGTAACTCACAGCAGGAGCTGCGGAATAAACGGAGACTGGCGAAGGACGAGGTGACGATGCGCGTCGGGAATGGTTCCAGAGTCGATGTGATCGCCGTCGGCACGCTGCCTCTACATTTACCTACGGGATTAGTTTTGAACCTTAATAATTGTTATTTAGTGCCAAGTTTGAGCATGAACATTGTATCTGGATCTCGTTTAATACGAGATGGCTACTCATTTAAGTCTGAGAATAATGGTTGTTCGATTTATATGAGAGATATGTTTTATGGTCATGCTCCGATGGTCAATGGTTTATTCTTAATGAATCTCGAGCGTAATATTACACATGTTCATAGTGTAGATGCCAAAAGATTTAAAGTTGATAACGATAGTCCCACATACTTGTGGCACTGCCGCCTTGGTCACATTGGTGTCAAGCGCATGAAGAAGCTCCATGCCGATGGACTTTTAGAGTCTCTTGATTATGAATCGTTTGACACGTGCGAACCATGCCTTTTGGGCAAAATGACCAAGACTCCGTTCTCCGGAACAATGGAGCGAGCAACCAACTTGTTGGAAATCATACATACCGATGTGTGCGGTCCAATGAGCGTTGAGGCTCGCGGAGGATATCGTTATGTTCTCACTCTCACTGATGACTTGAGTAGATATGGGTATGTCTACTTAATGAAACACAAGTCTGAGACCTTTGAAAAGTTCAAGGAATTTCAGAATGAGGTAGAGAATCAACGTGACCGAAAGATAAAATTCTTACGATCAGATCGTGGAGGAGAATACTTAAGTCACGAATTTGGTACACACTTAAGGAAATGTGGAATCGTTTCACAGCTCACGCCGCCTGGAACACCTCAGCGAAACGGTGTGTCCGAACGTCGTAATCGCACCCTATTGGATATGGTGCGGTCTATGATGTCTCTTACCGATTTACCGCTATCATTTTGGGGATACGCTCTAGAGACAGCTACATTCACTTTAAATAGGGCACCGTCTAAATCCGTTGAGACGACACCGTATGAATTATGGTTTGGAAAGAAACCTAAGCTGTCGTTTCTAAAAGTTTGGGGATGCGATGCTTATGTCAAGAAACTTCAACCTGAAAAGCTCGAACCCAAGTCGGAAAAATGCGTATTCATAGGATACCCTAAGGAAACTGTCGGGTATACCTTCTACTTAAGATCCGAAGGCAAGATCTTTGTTGCCAAGAACGGATGCTTTCTGGAAAAAGAGTTTCTCTCGAAAGAAGTAAGTGGGAGGAAAGTAGAACTCGATGAAGTACTACCTCTTGAGCGGGAAAGTGGCGCAGCGCAGGAAACCGTTCCTGTGATGCCCACACCAACTGAAGAGGAAAACAATGATGATGATCAAGGTACTTCGGATCAAGTTACTGCTGAACTTCGTAGGTCCACAAGGACACGTTCCGCACCAGAGTGGTACGGCAACCCTGTCCTGGAAATCATGTTGTTAGACAACAATGAACCTTCGAACTATGAAGAAGCGATGGCGGGCCCGGATTCCAACAAATGGCTTGAAGCCATGAAATCCGAGATAGAATCCATGTATGAAAACAAAGTATGGACTTTGACAGACTTGCCCGATGATCGGCGAGCGATAGAAAACAAATGGATCTTTAAGAAGAAGACGGACGCGGATGGTAATGTTACAATCTATAAGGCTCGACTTGTCGCTAAGGGTTATCGACAAGTTCAAGGGATTGACTACGACGAGACTTTCTCTCCCGTAGCGAAGCTGAAGTCCGTCCGAATCATGTTAGCAATTGCCGCATACTATGATTATGAGATATGGCAAATGGACGTCAAAACGGCATTCCTTAACGGGCATCTTAAGGAAGAACTGTATATGATGCAGCCGGAAGGTTTTGTCGATCCTCGGAACGCTAACAAAGTATGCAAGCTCCAGCGATCCATTTATGGACTGGTGCAAGCATCTCGGAGTTGGAACATTCGCTTTGATGAGATGATCAAAGCGTTTGGGTTTATGCAGACTTATGGAGAAGCCTGCGTTTACAAGAAAGTGAGTGGGAGCTCTGTAGCATTTCTCATATTATATGTAGATGACATACTCTTGATGGGAAATAATATAGAATTTCTGGACAGCATTAAGGCCTACTTGAATAAGTGTTTTTCAATGAAGGACCTTGGAGAAGCTGCTTATATATTAGGCATCAAGATCTATAGAGATAGATCGAGACGCCTCATAGGTCTTTCACAAAGCACATACCTTGATAAGATTTTGAAGAGGTTCAAAATGGATCAGTCCAAGAAGGGGTTCTTGCCTATGTTACAAGGTGTGAGATTGAGCTCGGCTCAGTCACCGACCACGGCAAAAGATAAAGAAGAGATGAGTGTCATCCCCTATGCTTCAGCCATAGGATCTATTATGTATGCCATGCTGTGTACCAGACCCGATGTAAACCTTGCCGTAAGTTTGGTAGCAAGATACCAAAGTAATCCCGGCAAGGAACACTGGACAGCGGTCAAGAATATCCTGAAGTACCTGAAAAGGACGAAGGACATGTTTCTCGTTTATGGAAGAGACGAAGAGCTCGTCGTAAAGGGTTACGTCGACGCTAGCTTCGACTCAGATCTGGATGACTCTAAGTCACAAACCGGATACGTGTATATGTTGAATGGTGGAGCAGTAAGCTGGTGCAGCTGCAAGCAGAGCGTCGTGGCGGGATCTACGTGTGAAGCGGAGTACATGGCAGCCTCGGAGGCAGCGCATGAAGCGATTTGGGTGAAGGAGTTCATCACCGACCTAGGAGTCATACCCAATGCGTCGGGGCCGATCAAACTCTTCTGTGACAACACTGGAGCTATTGCCCTCGCCAAGGAGCCCAGGTTTCACAAGAAGACCAGGCACATCAAGCGTCGTTTCAACTCCATCCGTGAAAATGTTCAAGATGGAGACATAGAGATTTGCAAAGTGCACACGGATCTGAATGTCGCAGATCCGCTGACTAAACCTCTCTCGCGTGCAAAACATGATCAACACCAGAACTCTATGGGTGTTCGATTCATCACAATGTAACTAGATTGGTGACTCTAGTGCAAGTGGGAGACTGTTGGAAATATGCCCTAGAGGCAATAATAAAAGTATTATTATATTTCAATGTTCATGATAAATGTCTTTTATTCATGCTATAACTGTATTATCCGGAAATCGTAATACACGTGTGAATACTTAGACCACAATATGTCCCTGGTGAGCCTCTAGTTGACCAGCTCGTTGTGATCAACAGATAGTCATGGTTTCCTGACTATGGACATTGGATGTCGTTGATAACGGGATCACATCATTAGGAGAATGATGTGATGGACAAGACCCAATCCTAAGCATAGCATAAAAGATCGTGTAGTTCGTTTTGCTAGAGCTTTGCCAGTGTCAAGTATCTCTTCCTTCGACCATGAGATCGTGTAACTCCCGGATACCGTAAGAGTGCCTTGGGTGTATCAAACGTCACAACGTAACTGGGTGACTATAAAGGTGCATTACAGGTATCTCCGAAAGTAGCTGTTGGGTTGACACGGATCGAGACTGGGATTTGTCACTCCGTATGACGGAGAGGTATCTCTGGGCCCACTCGGTAATGCATCATCATAATGAGCTCAATGTGACCAAGGTGTTGGACACGGGATCATGCATTACGGTACGAGTAAAGTGACTTGCCGGTAACGAGACTGAACAAGGTATTGGGATACCGACGATCGAGTCTCGGGCAAGTAACGTACCGATTGACAAAGGGAATTGCATACAGGGTTTGATCGAATCCTCGACATCGTGGTTCATCCGATGACAACATCGAGGAGCATGTGGGAGCCATCATGGGTATCCAGATCCCGCTGTTGGTTATTGACTGAGAGCGTCTCGGTCATGTCTGCATGTCTCCCGAACCCGTAGGGTCTACACACTTAAGGTTCGGTGACGCTAGGGTTATTAGGAAGACTAGTATGTGACTACCGAATGTTGTTCGGAGTCCCGGATGGGATCCTGGACGTCACGAGGAGATCCGGAAGGGTCCGGAGGTAAAGATTTATATATGGGAAGTTGTCAAACGGACACCGGGAAGTTTCGGGGTCATACCGGTATTGTACCGGGGCCACCGGAAGGGTTCCGGGGGTCCACCGGGAGGGGCCACCCCTCCCGGGGGGCCACATGGGCTGCGTGGGGCAGGGAGCCAGCCCCTGGTGGGCTGGCCGCACCCCCTCCCTTGGGCCCATGCGCCTAGGGTTGAGGGGGAACCCTAGAGGGGGCGCCCCCCTTGGCTTGGGGGGCAAGCCACCCTCTCCCCTCTCCCCTAGGCCGCCGCACCCCCCCCCCAGATGGGTTCTAGGGGGCCGGCCCCCTTCTCCCTTCCCCCTATAAATAGAGGGGTGAGGGGAGGGCAGCCGGACCACCCTCCAAGGCGCAGCCCTCCCCTCCCCAACACCTCTCCTCCTCCGTTGTGTGCTTGGCGAAGCCCTGTCGGAGTACTGCCTCTCCACCATCACCACGCCGTCGTGCTGCCGGTGGAGCTGTCTTCCTCAACCTCTCCTTCCCCTTGCTGGATCAAGAAGGAGGAGACGTCTCCCGTCCCGTACGTGTGTTGAACGCGGAGGTGCTGTCCGTTCAGCACTTGGTCATCGGTGATTCGAATCACGTCGAGTACGACTACATCATCACCTTGCAAGCTTCCGCACGTGATCTACAAGTGGTATGTAGATGCAAACTCTCTCCCTTGACTCGTTGCTTAGATGAACTCATAGATGGATCTTGGTGAAACCGTAGGAAAAATTTTAATTTTCTGCAACGTTCCCCTACACATACATAGTTCAATCTTGTTACCAGCAAGTCTCTTTACTCGTTCCATAACGCAACATCCCGCAACTAACTTATTAATCACATTGCTTGCAAGGCTTATAGTGATGTGCATTACCGAGAGGGCCCAGAGATACCTCTCCGACAATCGGAGTGACAAATTGTAATCTCAATCTATGCCAACTCAACAAACACCATCGGATGATCGGAGACACCTGTAGAGCATCTTTATAATCACCCAGTTACGTTGTGAGTTTGATAGCACACTAAGTGTTCCTCCGGTATTCGGGAGTTGCATAATCTCATAGTCATAGGAACATGTATAAGTTATGAAGAAAGCAATAGCAATAAACTAAACGATCATAGTGCTAAGCTAACGGATGGGTCAAGTCAATCACATCATTCTCTAATGATGTGATCCCGTTCATCAAATGAAAACTCATGTCTATGAAGGAAATATGCCCTAGAGGCAATAATAAAGTTATTATTTATTTCCTTATATCATGATAAATGTTTATTATTCATGCTAGAATTGTATTAACCGGAAACATAATACTTGTGTGAATACATAGACAAACAAAGTGTCACTAGTATGCCTCTACTTGACTAGCTCGTTAATCGAAGATGGTTATGTTTCCTAACCATAAACAAAAGAGTTGTTATTTGATTAACGGGATCACATCATTAGGAGAATGATGTGATTGACATGACCCATTCCATTAGCTTAGCACCCGATCGTTTAGTATGTTGCTATTGCTTTCTTCATGACTTATACATGTTCCTATGACTATGAGATTATGCAACTCCCGTTTGCCGGAGGAACACTTTGTGTGCTACCAAACGTCACAACGTAAATGGGTGATTATAAAGGTGCTCTACAGGTGTCTCCAAAGGTACATGTTGGGTTGGCGTATTTCGAGATTAGGATTTGTCACTCCGATTGTCGGAGAGGTATCTCTGGGCCCTCTCGGTAATGCACATCACATAAGCCTTGCAAGCATTGCAACTAATGAGTTAGTTGCGAGATGATGTATTACGGAACGAGTAAAGAGACTTGCCGGTAACGAGATTGAACTAGGTATTGAGATACCGACGATCGAATCTCGGGCAAGTAACATACCGATGACAAAGGGAACAATGTATGTTGTTATGCGGTCTGACCGATAAAGATCTTCGTAGAATATGTAGGAGCCAATATGAGCATCCAGGTTCCGCTATTGGTTATTGACCGGAGACGTGTCTCGGTCATGTCTACATTGTTCTCGAACCCGTAGGGTCCGCACGCTTAAGGTTTCGATGACAGTTATATTATGAGTTTATGAGTTTTGATGTACCAAAGTTAGTTCGGAGTCCCGGATGTGATCACGGACATGACGAGGAGTCTCGAAATGGTCGAGACATAAAGATTGATATATTGGACGGCTTTATTCGGACACCGGAAGTGTTCCGGGTGATTTCGAAGAAAACCGGAGAGCCGGAGGGTTACCGGAACCCCCCCCCCCCGGGAGAAGTAATGGGCCATATGGGCCTTAGTGGCGAGAGAGAGGTGCAGCCAAAGGTGGGCCGCGCGCCTCCTCCCCCCTGGTCCAAATTGGACTAGGAGAGGGGGGGCGGCACCCCCCTTTCCCTCTCCCTCCCCACTTCTTTCCCCCTCCTAGTAGGAGTCCTACTCCTACTAGGAGGAGGACTCCTCCTTGGCACGCCATAGAGGGCCGACCGACCTCCTCCCCTTGATCCTTTATATATGGGGGCAAGGGGGCACCCTAGAGACACAAGTTGATCCACGTGATCATATTCTTAGCCGTGTGCGGTGCCCCCTTCCACCATAGTCCTCGATAATATTGTAGCGGTGCTTAGGCGAAGCCCTGCGATGGTAATGCATCAAGATCGTCACCATGCCGTCGTGCTGACGGAACTCTTCCCCGACACTTTGCTAGATCGGAGTTCGGGGATCGTCATTGAGCTGAACGTGTGCTAGAACTCGGAGGTGCCGTAGTTTCGGTGCTTGATCGGTCGGGCCGTGGAGACGTACGACTACATCAACCAAACGCTTCCGTTGTCGATCTACAAGGGTACGTAGATCACACTCTCCCCTCTTGTTGCTATGCATCACCATGATCTTGCGTGTGCGTAGGAATTTTTTTGAAATTACTACGTTCCCCAACAGTGGCATCCGAGCCTAGGTTTTATATGTTGATGTTATATGCACGAGTAGAACACAAGTGAGTTGTGGGCGATATAAGTCATACTGCTTACCAGTATGTCATACTTTGGTTCGGCGGTATTGTTGGACTAAGCGGCCCGGACCGACATTACGCGTACGCTTACGCGAGACCGGTTCTCCCAACGTGCTTTGCACAAAGGTGGCTAGCGGGTGACAGTTTCTCCAACTTTAGTTGAACCGAGTGTGGCTACGCTCGGTCCTTGCGAAGGTTAAAACAACACCAACTTGACAAACTATCATTGTGGTTTTGATGCGTTGGTAAGATTGGTTCTTGCTTAAGCCCGTAGCAGCCACGTAAAACTTGCAACAACAAAGTAGAGGACGTCTAACTTGTTTTTGCAGGGCATTTTGTGATGTGATATGGTCAAGACATGATGCTAAATTTTATGGTATGAGATGATCATGTTTTGTAACTGAGTTATCGGCAACTGGCAGGAGCCATATGGTTGTCGCTTTATTGTATGCGATGCAATCGCGCTGTAATGCTTTACTTTATCACTAAGCGGTAGCGATAGTCGTGGAAGCATAAGATTGGCGAGACGACAATGATGCTACGATGGAGCTCAAGGTGTCGCGCCGGTGACGATGGTGATCATGACGGTGCTTCGAAGATGGAGATTACAAGCACAAGATGATGGTGGCCATATCATATCACTTATATTGATTGCATGTGATGTTTATCTTTTATGCATCTTATCTTGCTTTGATTGATGGTAGCATTATAAGATGATCTCTCACTAATTATCAAGAAGTGTTCTCCCTGAGTATGCACCGTTGCGAAAGTTCTTCGTGCTAAGACACCACGTGATGATCGGGTGTGATAGGCTCTACGTTCAAATACAACGGGTGCAAAACAGTTGCACACGCAGAATACTCATGTTATACTTGATGAGCCAAGCATATACAGATATGGCCTCGGAACACGGAGACCGAAAGGTCGAGCGTGAATCATATAGAAGATATGATCAACATAGCGATGTTCACCAATGAAACTACTCCATCTCACGTGATGATCGGACATGGTTTAGTTGATTTGGATCACGTAATCACTTAGAGGATTAGAGGGATGTCTATCTAAGTGGGAGTTCTTAAGTAATATGATTAATTGAACTTAAATTTATCATGAACTTAGTCCTGGTAGTATTTTGCAAATTATGTTGTAGATCTATAGCTCACGTTGTTGCTTCCCTGTGTTTATTTTGATATGTTCCTAGAGAAAATTGTGTTGAAAGATGTTAGTAGCAATGATGCGGATTGGATCCGTGATCTGAGGTTTATCCTCATTGCTGCACAGAAGAATTATGTCCTTGATGCACCGCTAGGTGACGGACCTATTGCATGAGCAGATGCAGACGTTATAAATGTTTGGCTAGCTCAATATGATGACTACTTGATAGTTTAGTGCACCATGCTTAATGTCTTAGAATCGGGGCTTCAAAGACGTTTTGAACGTCATGGAGCATATGAGATGTTCCAGGAGTTGAAGTTAATATTTCAAGCAAAAACCCGAGTTGAGAGATATGAAGTCTCCAACAAGTTCTATAGCTAAAAGATGGAGGAGAATCGCTCAACTAGTGAGCATGTGCTCAGATTGTCTGAGTACTACAATCGCTTGAATCAAGTGGGAGTTAATCTTCCAGATAAGATAGTGATTGACAGAATTCTCTAGTCACCATCACCAAGTTAGTAGAACTTCATGATGAACTATGATATGCAAGGGATAACGGAAACGATTCCCAAGCTCTTCGTAATGCGAAAATTGACGAAGGTAGAAATCGAGAAAAACATCAAGTGTTGATGGTAGACAAGACCACTAGTTTCAAGAAAAGGGCAGAGGGAAGAAGGGGAACTTCAAGAAGAACAACAAGCAAGTTGCTGCTCAAGTGAAGAAGCTCGAGTCTGGTCCTAAGCCTAAGACTAAGTGTTTCTACTACAAAGGGACTGGTCACTGGAAGCGGAACTACCCCCAAGTGATTGGCAGATAAGAAGGATGGCAAAGTGAACATAAGTATATTTGATATACATGTTGTTGAAGTGTACTTTACTAGTGTTTATAGCAACCCCTCAGTATTTGATACTAGTTCAGTTGCTAAGATTAGTAACTCGAAACGGGAGTTGCAGAATAAACAGAGACTAGTTAAGCGTGAAGTGATGATGTGTGGTTCCAAGATTGATATGATAATCATCGCACACTCCCTATACTTTCGGGATTAGTGTTGAACCTGAATAAGTGTTATTTGGTGTTTGCGTTAACCATGAATATGATTTGATCATGGTTATTGTAATACGGTTATTCATTTAAGTAAGAGAATAAATTGTTGTTCTGAATAAAACCTTATATGGTTACACACCCAATGAAAATAGTTCGTTGGATCTCGATCGTAGTGATACACATAATCATAATATTGAAACCAAAAGATGCAAAGTTAATAATGATGGTGCAACTTATTTGTAGCACTGCCGTTTAGGTCATATTGGTGTAAAAGCGCATAAAGAAACTCCATGCTGATGGGATTTTGGAATCACTTGATTATGAATCACTTGATGCTTGCGAACCATGCCTCATGGGCAAGATGACTAAGACTCCGTTCTCCGGAGCGAGCAACTGACTTATTGGAAATAATACATACTGATGTATGCGGTCCGATGAGTGTTAAGGCTCACGGCAAGTATCTTATTTTCTGAACTTCACAGATGATTTGAGCAGATATGGGTATATCTACTTGATGAAACATAAGTCTGAAACATTTGAAAAGTTCGAAGAATTTCAGAGTGAAGTGGAAAATCATCGTGACAAGAAAATAAAGTTTCTACGATCTGATCGCGGAGACAAATATTTGAGTTACGAGTTTGGTCTTCAATTAAAACAATATGGAATAGTTTCAAAAACTCATGCCACATGGAACACCACAGCATAATGGTGTGTCCGAACGTCATAACCGTACTTTATTGGATACAGTGCAATCTATGATGTCTCTTACCGATCTACCACTATCGTTTTGGGGTTATGCATTAGAGACAGCTACATTCACGTTAAAAGGGCACCATCTAAATCTGTTGAGACGACACCGTATGAACTGTGGTTTGGCAAGAAACCAAAGTTGTCGTTTCTTAAAGTTTGGGGTTGCAATGCTTATATGAAAAAGTTTCATCCTGATAAGCTCAAACCCAAATCGTAGAAATATGTCTTCATAAGATACCCAAAGGAGACTGTTGGGTACACCTTCTATCACAAATCCGAAGGCAAGACTTTTGTTGCTAAATTCGGAGTTTTTCTAGAGAAGGAGTTTCTCTCGAAATAAGTGAGTGGGAGGAAAGTAGAACTTGATGAGGTAATTGTACCTGCTCCCTTATTGGAAAGTAGTTCATCATAGAAATTTGTTCCTGTGACTACTACACCAATTAGTGAGGAAGCTAATGATGATGATCATGTAACTTCAGATCAAGTTACTACCAAATCTCGTAGGTAAACCAGAGTGAGATCTGCACCAGAGTGGTACAATAATCATGTTCTGGAAGTCATGTTACTAGACCATGACGAACTTGCGAACTATGAGGAAGCGATGATGAGCCCAGATTCCGCGAAATGGTTTGAGGCCATAAAATCTGAGATATGATCCATGTATGAGAACAAAGTATGGACTTTGATGGATTTGCCCAATGATCGGCAAGCCATAGAAAATAAATGGATCTTCAAGAGGAAGACGAACGCTGATAGTAGTGTTACTATCTACAAAGCTATAACTGTCGCAAAAGGTTTTCGACAAGTTCAAGGTGTTGACTATGATGAGATTTTCTCACTCGTATATATGCTTAAGTCTGTCCGAATCATGTTAGCAATTGCCGCATTTTATGAAATCTGGCAAGTGGATAAACAAAACTGCATTCCTTAATGGATTTCTTAAAGAAGAGTTGTATATGATGCAACCAGAAGGTTTTGTCAATCCTAAAGGTGTTAACAAAATATGCAAGCTCCAACGATCCATCTATGGACTGGTGCAAGCATCTCGGAGTTGGAATATACACTTTGATAAGTTGATCAAAGCATATAGTTTTATACAGACTTACGGTGAAGCCTGTATTTACAAGAAAGTGAGTGGGAGCACTACAACATTTCTGATAAGTATATGTGAACAACATATTGTTGATCAAAAATAATGTATAATTTTCTGGAAAGAATAAAGGAATATTTGAAAGGAGTTTTTCAAAGAAAGACCTCGGTAAAGCTGCTTACATATTGAGCATCAAGATCTATAGAGATAGATCAAGACGCTTGATAAGTTTTTTCAATGAGTACATACCTTGACAAGATTTTGAAGTAGTTCAAAATGGAACAGTCAAAGAAAGAGTTCTTGCCTGTGTTGCAAGGTGTGAAATTGAGTAAGACTCAAAGCCCGACCACGGCAGAAGATAGAAATAGAATGAAAGTCATTCCCTATGCCTCAGCCATAGGTTCTATAAAGTATGCCATGCTGTGTACCAGATCTATTGTATACCCTACACTGTGTTAAGCAAGGGAGTACAATAGTGATCTAAGAGTAGATCACTGGACAGCGGTCAAAATTATCCTTAGTGGAATAAGGAAATATTTCTCAATTATGGAGGTGACAAAAAGGTTCATCGTAAAAAGTTACGTCGATGCAAGTTTTGACACGGATCTGGATGACTCTAAGTCTCGATCTAGATACATATTGAAAGTGGGAGCAATAAGCTAGAGTAGCTCCGTGCAGAGCATTGTTGACATAGAAATTCGCAAAATACTTACGGATCTGAATGTGACAGACCCGTTGACTAAAATTATCTCACAAGCAAAACATGATCACACCTTAGTACTCTTTGGGTGTTAATCACATAGCGATGTGAACTAGATTACTGACTCTAGTAAACCCTTTGGGTGTTGATCACATATCAATGTGAACTATGGGTGTTAATCACATGGTGATGTGAACTATTGCTGTTAAATCACATGGCGATGTGAACTAGATTATTGACTCTAGTGCAAGTGGGAGACTGAAGGAAATATGCCCTAGAGGCAATAATAAAGTTATTATTTATTTCCTTATATCATGATAAATGCTTATTATTCATGCTAGAATTGTATTAACCGGAAACATAATACTTGTGTGAATACATAGACAAACAAAGTGTCACTAGTATGCCTCTACTTGACTAGCTCGTTAATCGAAGATGGTTATGTTTCGTAACCATAAACAAAAGAGTTGTTATTTGATTAATGGGATCACATCATTAGGAGAATGATGTGATTGACATGACCCATTCCATTAGCTTAGCACCCGATCGTTTAGTATGTTGCTCTTGCTTTCTTCATGACTTATACATGTTCCTATGACTATGAGATTATGCAGCTCCCGTTTGCCAGAGGAACACTTTGTGTGCTACCAAACGTCACAACGTAAATGGGTTATTATAAAGGTGCTCTACAGGTGTTTCCAAAGGTACATGTTGGGTTGATGTATTTCGAGATTAGGATTTGTCACTCCGATTGTCGGAGAGGTATCTCTGGGCCCTCTCGGTAATGCACATCACATAAGCCTTGCAAGCATTGCAACTAATGAGTTAGTTGCGATATGATGTATTACAGAACGAGTAAAGAGACTTGCCGGTAACGAGATTGAACTAGGTATTGAGATACCGACGATCGAATCTCGGGCAAGTAACATACCGATGACAAAGGGAACAACGTATGTTGTTATGCAGTCTGACCGATAAAGATCTTCGTATAATATGTAGGAGCCAATATGAGCATCCAGGTTCCGCTATTGGTTATTGACCGGAGATGTGTCTCGGTCATGTCTACACTGTTCTCGAACCCGTAGGGTCCGCACGCTTAAGGTTTCGATGACAGTTATATTATGAGTTTATGAGTTTTGATGTACCGAAGTTAGTTCGGAGTCCTGGATGTGATCACGGACATGACGAGGAGTCTCGAAATGGTCGAGACATAAAGATTGATATATTGGACGGCTTTATTCGGACACCGGAAGTGTTCCGGGTGATTTCGGAGAAAACCGGAGAGCCGGAGGGTTACCGGAACCCCCCCGGGAGAAGTAATGGGCCATATGGGCCTTAGTGGAGAGAGAGAGGGGCAGCCAAAGGTGGGCTGCGCGCCTCCTCCCCCCTGGTCCGAATTGGACTAGGAGAGGGGGGGCGGCGCCCCCCTTTCCCTCTCCCTCCCCACTTCTTTCCCCCTCCTAGTAGGAGTCCTACTCCTACTAGGAGGAGGACTCCTCGTTGGCGCGCCATAGAGGGCCGGCCGGCCTCCTCTCCTTGATCCTTTATATACGGGGGCAAGGGGGCACCCTAGAGACACAAGTTGATCCACGTGATCATATTCTTAGCCGTGTGCGGTGCCCCCTTCCACCATATTCCTCGATAATATTGTAGCGGTGCTTAGGCGAAGCCCTGTGACGGTAGTGCATCAAGATCGTCACCACGCCATCGTGCTGACGGAACTCTTCCTCGACACTTTGCTGGATCGGAGTCCGAGGATCGTCATCGAGCTGAACGTGTGCTAGAACTCGGAGGTGCCGTAGTTTCGGTGCTTGATCGGTCGGGCCGTGGAGACGTACGACTACATCAACCAAACGCTTCCGTTGTCGATCTACAAGGGTACGTAGATCACACTCTCCCCTCTCGTTGCTATGCATCACCATGATCTTGCGTGTGCGTAGGAATTTTTTTGAAATTACTACGTTCCCCAAAAGTGTATGGCTAGGAAACTTAACCATCTTTGATTAATGAGCTAGTCAAGTAGAGGCATACTAGTGACACTCTGTTTGTCTATGTATTCACACATGCACTAAGTTTCCGGTTAATACAATTCTAGCATGAATAATAAACATTTATCATGATATAAGGAAATATAAATAAAAACTTTATTATTGCCTCTAGGACATATTTCCTTCATTATGTATGAGTCATGTTTCTAAACTATGTCAGTGATGCCCCAAGAGATGAGGGGCAAGTTATGTATGTTTTAAAACAATTATTATTTTGGTTTGCAATGCTATCTGTTAGAGTACTCTTTCTGTTATTAGTCATGCTTCTAAACTATGTCAGTTATGCCCAAGAGATGAGGGGGTTATGTGTGTACTCTTTCTGTTATTTTGGTCTTTAGGGGTTGTCGATATCGATCGAAGCCAATATAGCCAAAGTGTAGTCTTCATGGGTTGTCGACATTGACGGAACCCAATATAGCCAAACTCATAGTCTTTAGGGGTTGTCGACGTCGACGGAAGCCAATATAGCCGAAGTTTTAGTCTTTAGGGTTGTCGACGTTGATGGAACCCAATGTAGCCAAAGTTCTAGTCTTTTAGGGGTTGTCAATGTCGACGGAACCCAACATAACCAAAATTTTAGTCCTTAGGGGTTGTCGACGTAGACGGAACCCAACATAGCCAAAGTTTTAGTATTTTAGGGGTTGTTGACGTCGACGGAACCCAACATAGCCAAAGTACTAGTCTTCAGGGGTTGTCGACATCGACGGAACCCAGCATAGCCAAAGTACTAGTCTTTAGGGGTTGTCGACATCGACAGAAGCCAATATAGCCAAAGTGTAGTCTTTAGGAGTTGTCGACATCGATGGAACCCAAGATAGCCAAAGTTTTAGTCTTTAGGGGTTGTCGACATCGATGGAATCCAAGGTAGCCAAAGTTTTAGTCTTTTAGGGATTGTCGACGTCGACGGAACCCAACATAGCCAAACTTTTAGTCTTTAGGGGTTGCCGACGTCGATGGAACCCAACATAGCCAAACTTTTAGTCTTTAGGGGTTGTCGACATCGACGAAACCCAACATAGCCAAAGTACTAGTCTTTAGGGGTTGTCGACGGCGATGGGACCCAATATAACTTTTCCATTCTATCTATATATCTAACTACATCCATGAAACAAAGATGATAAAACTTCTTAACTTCACCATTCTATGAAGCATCTATGAAAGCAAGATAATTCCAACTAAAAGATCCACACAAAACATAACCATAATAGATTCTTACAACAACATACTGGAGTTCAACATAGTTCATAACTTCTAACAGACCCATAATTCAAACTGGAGTTCAACATACTTAATAGATTCTTACAGAACCATAATTCAAACTAAAAGATCCAACCACACATACAGAACAGATCCATGGATACTACTTCACAAAAGGTCAGCTAAGCAGCCTCTTCATCTCGTTCATTCATCCAAGATGGCCTGGACCCCCTTCATCTTCTGCTTGTTCTTCTCCTCTGCCTTCAACAGATCAGCAATCTGAAGCTTGAGCTGAGCCCTATCTTTACTGAGCTTGTCATGTCCCTTTTTCAGATCACCCATGTGACCCTTCAACTGGAGATTCTCTTGGATGAGCTTATCATGTCCCTTTTCAGATCACCAATGTGATCCTTCAGCTTCAGATTCTCTTGGGTGAGCTCTTCATGATACTTAGTGAGTTCATCAACCTGCTTCAGCTTCAGATTCTCTTGGGTGAACTTCTCCACAGACTTAGTTAGTTCTTCAACCTGGAACTTTAAGTTTCTCATGGCTGCACTATGCACTTCCTTCTCTTTTAAATGGTTGAACTTCATGTTCCTGATGACAGTGCCTTGGGCTTTTGTTAGGTTCATAAGGACTGCATACTTCTCTTGCAGCTTGAATATCTCTGCATCTTTCTTCTCCATCTTTGTCTTCATATCTTAGACAACTGAGTTGGTCACCTCAGCTTTCCTCCCCTCTGCACTCTCCATCTTAGACTGCAAATATCTGAAATCCAGCACCCTATCCTCTTGGGCATTCAGCAGTTGATGAACATCTTCAACTAATTTGTCATAGTTGGCCTCCAGTTTATTTTTTTCTTCTGTCAAATGGTGAATAGTGAGTAAACTCTCCAGGTTATCCTTCCTCCTATCACTCCTACTGTCTTAATACATTTCCCATAGCTCCAACAATGCATTCTGCATTGTAGGAGGCCACTCTGGGTCAACCCATTCAACAGAACCACAGTTCTGACCTTCCTGCAGTATATCCAGCACCTATATTTGTTAAAGGATATGATTGTAAAGAACATCACAACTACACTAAATATTACAATTAAAGAATATGGTCTTAAGTAAAGAACTAAAGAACAACAGAACTAACTAACTGAAGAACATCACAACATGTGCACTGCAACCAAATCACATAGCCACATTTTTTAATCATAACAAAAAGTACAGCAACTATAAAGCACTCATAAAGCACTAAACTATCAGGATCAAAGCTTAAACAATGTTGTGCACTGGAAACTAAGCTCTTGGCCACATATTAAATTAATAGATGCCTACTCCAATGACCAGCATCAGTGCATCAGTACTAGTAATTGGATAAAGAATGGCAATCACAAGAACATAATCTAACTTGGACCAAACTACTACCAAATAAAAATACTGCGGGGCTACTACCAACTCATTTTAACACACAGAACATAGAAAGTGCAGAATCTTACTTTCAGAGGACAGGCTAAGAACCTCCTGCCCGTCTCAAATCCCTCAAAGGCTACACGCCTCTCACATGGCAGCCCATGGTGCTGGCAGGGAACAATGGTTCCAGTCTCAATGCCCATGTAGTCTTGGTCTTCAATGCTGACAGGGATCTACAGGAGCAAAATGAACCAAACCCTCCCAAATCAAAGATCAAATCCCCAAAGCAGGAACCCTAACCCTAACCCTAGCTACACCACTCACCCGGTACAACATGATGTCGTTAGAGGAGGAGTTATGTACTGCAGGCTGGAGTAGTTGTCGCTGCTCTCATCCTCGTGAACCATGGCGCGGTGGCGGCGGGGGAATGCGCGGCGGTCGGCGGCAAATCAGCGGGCGAGAGCTCGAGCGAGGCGAGGGCTAGGGTTCGTGGCGAGTGAGTGAGTTGGGTTCGACCAGGAAGACCGACCGAGCCGGTTCGCCGGCTTGTCAACTGACTGGTGGGGCCGGGTTGTCAGATACAACGTTAATACAACATTATACGCCACTTAGCCCGTATTGCAACGACTAGCCTCAAACTTGGTACTGACTTGCAAAAAATCTTAATAGTGATACTGACCCGTTACAACTGTCCCAAGTGTGATACTTCCCTGCAATTTACTCCTGCCAGAGTCAAACGTCTGGCTGCCTGCATGCATCTATAAGCAAGCTACCGGTTGATGTATCACAAAATACTGCTTGCTTGCTCTAGTTTAATGGCGTCTTCCTCATGGTAGCAAATGTATAAATTTGTATGCTGCGGACAGAGATATTTTGTGGTGTCAAAATCAAGCCCAACCTGAGAAACATAGTTGTCTGTTTTGGTTGACTTCTATCTATTCTCTTCAGTCAGATGCCTACTCCCCAAGGCCAACACTCACTTGTCTAGTAAAGCATCAGCACAAATGATTAATCCAACAGAGAAGACATCCGATGCCGAAACAGGAGAAAGATTGAGTACTAGCCGTCCATCTGGTCACAGGCCAGATGCCTTTTCTCATAATTTAGTGGGCGCAAACTGGAAAAGAGAGTGAGTTATTCGTCTCTGCACGATCATCAAATGCTGTGGGTGAGCCTAGCCTAGCATCACACATCTCAATGACCAAACAATGAAGACGACGGCAGGGCTTGCATCACTCAAAAATACTCCACACAATTGTCCCTGTCATCGAAAAGGATGGATCATGTTCATGTATGTGCAGCACCTACAAACTGTTCACGACGAAAGAAACTCTACACTTTTCACATCCACAGCTGAGGTTTGGACAAAATATAAGATACACAAAACATGTCAACATCTTGGTTCGGCTGATGCAGCATGAATTACTCAGGTTTTCGAATTGGCAGGGAACGCAAACATAAATCCAACTAGAAGAGCAACCAGGAGCACAAACAAGGCAGCTAGGATGCTGAAACTGTTGTCTTGTGTTCTCCCCGAACCCGTCGCCTGTTCAGGGCGCTCATCTTTCGGACCAGGCCCTGCACGAGCACGTGATGAAGCTCCAGGCACCACATCCCAAAACGATTCTAGTGTGGCAGTAGATGCTGCGGTTTCTGGTTCTAGGATTGAGTTCTCTACTTCTGTTTCCAGTGATATCACTTCCTTGCAACGCTCCATTGCATCCTGCAGGTAACGTGCACATACAAGGGCACGTCAAGTCAAACATATTGTATTTTGGGCTTGCATCCAGACTATATAGCTAGGAGAGAACATAAGCACCTTTGTCGTTTCTGATTGTTGCAAGTAGTCACAAATATAGGAGCCAGCTAACCAAGGAATCAGAATCCTTCTAGGGAATGAGAAACTATAAGGTTCTCTGTTTGCAAAAAGAAAAGGATGTGATCAGTTGCGTAGACAAAAAAAAGCATCACAGACATGCTCCGAAGAAATAAAGAAATGTGACATATTTGTTTTCCCCTTACAATCAGAGGGTAAAAACTGTCTGCAGTTTAATACGATGTAGAAACATTAGCAAAGGAGGGTTTAGGGTTCTTTTATCAACAACAACAAAGCCTTTAGTCCCAAACAAGTTGGGGTAGGCTAGAGGTAAAATATGGTGGGTGTACTTATCATTCTATTCAAAACAAAAATATTCCTAGAAGATAAGAAATACCTCAGCTCATGAAAATTAACTTGGGTAACCTTCTGAGATGCTGAATTCTCCATATCATTAGTTGTAGAGTCATCATCTGCCTCATCAAGGATGATATCTAATCTGCTTCGTAGGCTCGCAATGATGTCCACCTTAATACGGAGTAGGATAGGTAGAAAGGCAGCATAAAATACTATTAGTTTGCTAACCATTAAAATATGCTTGCACAAATTTAACAACAAGTTAAAATGACTGCATTTATAAAAATGGCAATAAATAAACCATTCAGGATAGATTTATCATGTTTAACTCTTTGGAGAGTCAATTCAACTAATGAGGGGCAATAAGGCGATAGTGCCAACTTGCTAATAAATTCAGTACAAATGAAAAGCACCATCACTAGAAAATCAAAACAAAAAAAAATCTACAGTTCTACATTACAGACACCAGATAATCATGCTATATATAGTTAAACAAAGGGTTCAAAATTCCCAAGTCAGTACAGAAATGCCAACCAAAATGCCTGTTCACATTTTCAATATTGTAAGTTCTTTTTACTTCAATTGATATTTAGTATAAAATTGGTGGTTTGGCTCCAAGCTCGTGGCTTGCACAGTTGTATGTGAAGCTATTATAACAAAATGGAGACTACATAGGTAACAAGGAAAATAATACAAGGCACAGAGATAAGCCAATAACAGTGGAAATTTTATCTCATTAATACCTTCAGATCAGATATAGCTTCCGAAATAGATTCTTTTGGGCCTAAGTATGCCAACGCACTGACAGATCCAGCAAAGAGAAGCAACCCAGCAACCCCCTCTAAACTGCATTCTTTGGTGTAAGCACTAACTATTAGGCTCACATAGTTATATCAAGAGAAATCAACCATACAATACAACAGAAACAGCGTTAGCTGAGCACCTCCGGCAGGCAAATTGTTCTTGAAAGGTACAAGCAAATCGACTTCGTGTGGGCCCTCTGAAGTGATGGTCATATCATCCGAAAACTAGTTGAAAATATTAAGAGTAATAAGTGGGTGTTAAACACAAACAAGATTAGACATTACACCATGAAATAGCTTGGAATTCGTTGTGCTTATTCAACTGAAACAAAGGTTAAGTGGTTCTAATTTACCAGATCTCCATCAATTAAGGCTTTGGCATTCTGCACTTCCTTTGTGAGATGACTGATTGCCTTCGAAATAACTTTCTTAAAAGGCTCAGCTTGAACAACTGTCAATCTATGGAAGTACGTATTGTAAGTAATCAGTCCAGAATGCGGAACATGAAATTCATGGATTTGCTACAGCCTACAGCACATGCGACTATGACTGGTAACTGGTAAGCACAGTTGGTCGTTTCTGTATTTTATAATTTTAATAACAAAAAGGGGCAGCTTGGAGCACGTAGCTCCTGCTTGCGCAGGGTCCGGGGAAGGCTTGTTTCTGTATTTTAATATATTTAATAAAAATCTAGTTAACTTAAAATGACACCCCTTCTGACTTTGAGACATAAATGACACAAGGATTGCTTAGCTACTAGTATCAGGCAGCATTGCAAGTACCTCGTCTCAAAATTGTATGTGCATCTGAAAGTTTGAAGCGAAGCTAATAATTTGCTATATTTGAAGTCACACGGCCTTAGACTTCCTGATGCCATCTCACATATGCGACAGGCCCACCTGTAACACATCAAAATTACGTTATAACCTATCAGTGTATTAACAGTATCTGAGCACGACAGATTTCCAAGGGCAATACCATTTATTGACATACAGAAATTAGGACAATCAATGTTAAACAAGCAAGAAAAAACAAATAAGAGTTGTCGAAATCCAAGTTCGGCAGGTCCAGTGTGATCAATGTGCTAAGAAGATTATGATACATTGATTTATCGGGGGAGGGGGAAGGAAACCAAAGTACTAGAGTAAAAATAATACGCACCTTCTTGGGCTGTAAGAGAGATGAAGGAGCAGCCTCTCATCAAAGTCACTGCCGTACCAGGGAACTGACTGAGAAACCACTCTGATAACCTGGGAAATAACATCAGTCGATAATCTGTACAATGAAAATGTCCTAGTAGGGTAGTACAGAGAAAAAAAAATCAACAGGTCATCACTAAAAGATCAGACAACAATGGCAAAAGATCCTAAAACAAATGCCAGCAGAATGTGCCCCCACCCCAGAATTCAACAAATGAATCAAAAAAGAAGTTGGTACTCAGTGTTCTAAATAATAAGGTCACTATGGCATTGTGAAAGGCAGTTTACAAGGTAAAGGTAGCCTTCCCGTTTGTTCAAGTTGATATTATGCCAAAATTCTTTAAGCAAAGACCACAAAACCTAGGCGGTAGAAGGGCCAGGTACAGAAAGATAACAGAAATAGGTCGGTAAATCAGGTTGGTTAATGGCCAAGCTTCATTTGAAAGATAAAAGTGATAGGCCAAGATGAGGATATCTATTTTATTAAACAGGCGTTGATCATTTTCTAGCATTGTTTTCTATTTTTGTTCTCATCACAAAGTATATAACATGGAATGGAACATCTAATACGTAGCATTCACCAAGCCTAACTTGGTAAAATCCTCTCCATTCTATGGTGCTATGGACAAAAACTGGAACTTGAGTTCCATTATATCTTCTCAGAAACTTGTTTTGTTAACATATAAATTTGTATACATATCCTCAATTCCAAATAGCAAACCCGTGTATGAGCAAGTTTACAACACTAGTGCCACTCTTCAGGACATTATTGGCACCTGTGATGAAACAGCAGGCCAAATGTTGGTACCTGTGATAAAACAGCAGAAGGAGTAGCTTTGAAGGAGCCTTCAGAAGACCATATATAGATACCCATGACACTCATTCCTCCAAGGAGCATCCTCGACACCTGCAGACCGTAAGAAGATTCACCAGTATTATCAAATATGTAGTTATTCCGAGTTGACATGACCAAATACAGTTGTGCTACCGTAGTATGATCTTGAGCAAAAGAATCAAATATGGCCGAATTTTCAATGTAATTGAGCAAGCAACTCGAACTGGACAGAAATTGTTGGGACTGCCACATTAAGGTCTGAAACCTACAGGAGAGTACTAATGATAAAAAAATGTTCAACTGTTATCTACAGCTGAAGATATTAGTATCGTCCGAGGTTTGTCGACTGTAACAAGTGAGGGCTGGACATTGGACCTGTCGGGCGTGTTCGGCGACCCAGTCGACATCGAACTGGAGCGTCGGCGGCGCGTCGTTAGAAGCCCCTGCACCACCTTTCCCGCCCTTGGGCTTGGCCTTGCCAGCTGAGGGGGCGGCGGCCCGGAGGGAGCAAGCGGGCTCGCCGGCATCGGTGGGCGGCGTGGGGAGCAGGGAGTAGACGAGTGCGCGGTCGGAGGAGGCGCTGAGCTTCCCGACCACCAGCCCCACCTGCACGCGGAAGAACCGATGAAACCAAATCAAACCAAACCTCCACGGCACGGCGACGGCGGCCTGCCTCTGCCTGAGATGCCATAGGACGAGCACGACGAGGAAGGGAAGCCACCTGCGATCGAAGGACGCCAGAGGAGGCGACGGCGTCCTCGAAGGCCTTGATGCGCGCCTCGTCGGCGACGACCGCCTTCACCATCGCTTCGCGGCGGAGGGCGATCTGGTCTGGACTGCAGAAGCGGCGGACGGCGGGGAGCCGTCACGACTTCACGTGACGCAGCGCACGGCCCCACCGCTTTCCCACCTCATTCACGTAAACCGTGATGCCACCGCTTTCCGCCGCGAGGTTACGTAAACCCCGAATCCGCTTTCGAGTTGCGATATCACTGGCAGTGGCACTGTGGCAGGCCAGTCGCAGTGAGGCGGAAGCTAGCAAGCGGCAGCAGCACTTTCCCCCCCTCGCTCCTTTCACCTGTGACCACCCGAGGAGGAAGGAGGAGGCGGCGAGCCGGCGACCTACTCCAATTCAGAAGAGCTGAGCTGCGGCAAGGGCATAATGCGGGGGCCCCTCGGCCGCGACGCCTCCGGTGCCGGCGCCGGGGGAGGAAAAGGAGGAGACGACGCCGCAGCCGGCATCATTCGCCACGACCGCAAGTGCCGGGACCTGCCGTTCCTCGCCCTCTTCGCCGCCTTCTGGGTCGCCATGATTGTCAACTCCAGCTTCGGGTTCAACCAGGGCAGCCCGCTCAGGTCGCTCCATTCCCCACCTTCCCTTTTTTATTCTGCATTTATTTTTCCGCCGCTGTCGGTGCCCGCCTAGCTGCGATTAATTTTGCCTTTTTGGGTGGATTCCGTCGGTGAAGGTCTGCCACATTTGCCAATTTCTCGCATATTTAGATTAGATCTTTCGAGGATGGGTACAGCCTAGGGGCTAAAACTTGTCTCCTGCTCTTCCACTTTTTGCTCCTTAGTCACTTTTGATGTTTACTACCTCCAGCTAACAGTAGAAATAGCTTGTGGGAAATGCAAATGAAGTGCTTGTTGCCTATTGTGGAGCTTTCCTCCACTGGATGCAATGAACCCCTAGTCTCACTAACTGTAGGATTGTCGGTTTAGCCAAATAAGGTGATGAATCCTTGCTTACATTTTCTCCTCCAATTGTTGACACTCATCAAGTAATAAGTGATGCTTAAAATGGTCTGTTGCCTTCATTGCCCTCCTTCACAATTTATTTATCTTTGCAACCCATTTAAGGAGATGCAGAGATTTGTTGCTGTAGTTGGGTGCTCCTACGAACATGAGGTCCCCACAAAGGAAGGGGTGATTATACAGGGTGGAAGATGAATAGAACGTCGTTCTTACAAACATTTCGTGTGCCGCTGCTCATTGTTTTTGGAATTTATAGTGGTCTTTGTTGGTGAAGACATCTATATTTGGTTTTTCTCTGCTCTGATCATGCAGGCTGACTTACGGACTGGACTACAAAGGGAACATATGTGGCAGCAAGCACGGTGACCCAGATTTGAGTGAGCTGGATGTTCGTTACTGGGTGAACCCCAACCAGGTGTACCAAAGTGGGCTCAAAAATAGCACAAATGATCTAGCTGATGCTAAGGCCATCTGCCTGATGGAATGCCCCTATCCTGCGGAAGACGGGCTGAACTTTGTTTGTGATTATCCGGAAGGCGACATACGGCTCTCTGTCGATGATTGGATCGACAGGGACTATGATTACTTCGAGTATCTCACACCAGATATGAGGAACAGTTCTCTTCAGTTGCAGGGTCCGTGTTACCCCATCATATTTCCGAGTATAAATGGTAAGTCTCGCATGAATAATTGAATATCAAGTCCTCTGATACTCAGCAAGATCCTGCCAATTTGTGAGAACGTGAAGTACATGCGCTAATTTTGATCTCTTTCTGTCACTGCAGTCTACTGGAGCTGCCAGTTTATTGCAAGGCCATCCAATGTTTCTCTGAAGCATTGGCAGCAGATGGGTGGTGTTAGCATTGATGAGAACATGCTAATAGACAAGACAATTCACAATAGCATCAACTATAAATCTTCTGTCTTAAAGGTTTGTCTCAGTACTACTTGCACTATCGGTCCATTTATCTGTTTCACAAGAAATATATTCTTCCTAAGTTCTTATCCAAAATGTCTGTCCATATATAGTTAAAGCATGCTTTTCTTCTATGGGTCAACATTATTTCACTGCAAGTTACACGACATTAAATGTTCCGTCAGTAAAGAAACACTATCAGCCGCATGTATTGCTAAAACAAAGTAGCAGCCTCATGTGATTGATATTACTTGGTTACATTTGTTAGATTCAATTTGACAGATATGCTCCTGCAAAAAACATTGAGAGCTATGTACATGCTTGCTTGTGTATATGTAGATTCTTGGAACTAATATTTTTTTTCTTATTTTGCAGAGATATGTTGCAGATATTGGGAAGTCTTGGCCTGTGTTAATCGTTTGTGGGGGATTACTCCCTCTTTTCCTATCTTTGATATGGTTAGCGATGATCCGATATTTTGTTGCTGGTATGCCATGGATAACAGTGATCCTTTTCAATGCCCTTGTAGTATCAGTCACGATGTTCTTCTATATAAAAGGTAGGATGCTTACCAACTTCTAAATATAAGTACCACAAACTGTTATAGGTAGCAAAGTGGCGTCATGTGATATTTATCAGGAGACATCATCTTATACGTAATCTCATATGTTTGGAATATTTTATGTACTCAGCTGGCTGGATTGGCAATGATCCCTTAACTGTTGTGATTGGTCCAAGTGATCCATATGTCAGCATAGGTGGACGGGTATGCTTGTACCTCCTGTTGTTATTATTTTTAACACTATCTTTGCTACACTTTTCGTTATCCCATGATTCATCTCTTCACCAGGAAATAAACCACCTTCATGCTGCTGCTGTATTGATGACAGTGGTAATGATCATTGCTTTCCTGACTTCAATAGCTATTGTTCGGCGTATACTGATAGCGACATCCACAACCGTCCTAAAGGTGCGTATGGTGCTGAATCCACTAGCTTCACATGCACACCATTTCCCGCAATAAGCTGTGCGGGATTACAGCTCGCATTTTGCAAAAGCATGGGTGCTAGCTTATGTGTGTTGTCTATTTCTTGCTTGTATTTTCTGAGCGCTCATCAGGATGAACTGTATGTAGGTGGCTGCAAAGGTCATTGGTGAAGTCCATGCACTCATCATCTTTCCGGTCGTACCATACTTCGCCCTTGCTATCATCTATATGTTCTGGTTTGCGGCGACACTGTATCTTTTCAGCTCTGGTCAAGTTCTACAAAATGATTGCAATGCAGAGTGCTGCTCATTTGATCTCAAGCTGGGAAAAGTAAATTGTGACAGCTGTTGCGGGTACAGTGTCCATTACACCCCTCATATTGGAATTGCGATTCTTTTCCACCTGTTTGGCTGTTACTGGGCAACACAATTCTTCATCGCATGCTCTTCGACCGTAATTGCTGGATCAGTTGCTTCATACTACTGGGCGCGTGGTGAAATATCGGCAAGCACCGCACACGAACCTTAGACTGGCAAATAACTCCAGTTAATTGTCATGTTTTAACATTGGAAGGCAGTGTTTTCCATCCGACTGATTGTGTGGCACATTGTTGTTTTGCAGCATGACATACCATTTCATACCGTGGTGTCCTCCGTGAAGCGTTTGCTGCGCTACAGCCTTGGATCTGTGGCTCTAGGTTCACTGATCGTATCCAGCGTGGAGTGGGTGCGGTGTATACTTAAATCGCTCCGCCGTAGGCTGAAGGGGGTTGATTCAACTGGTGAAAGCCGCTTGGGGAAGACAGTGTCATCCTCATCTCACTGCTGCTTGGGCTGCATAGACTGGACCATCAAGTCAGTGAACCGGAATGCTTATATCGTGGTAAGTACCAACAGTCCTCCTCGCTGTACTTGTTACAACTGTCTTGTGTGGCTTTGATGAGAATTGCGCCGATACAAATCGGTTTCTTGACACCGCGAACTGCCGGTGAAGATTGCCGTTACAGGGAAAGGGTTCTGCAAAGCCTCCGAGCTCGCGACCGGGCTGATAATGAACAACATACTGCGCATCGGTAAGGTGAACGTCATCGGGGACGTGATCCTCTACCTCGGAAAGCTGTGCGTGAGCCTGTCCAGCGCGCTGTTCGCGTTCCTCATGCTGGACACCCACAAGTACAGGTCTGCTCACAACAAGATATCGTCCCCGCTCTTCCCCGTGCTGGTAAGCAAGCGGTGTCCTTTCGAAATACGGCCGAAAACCGCACTCACCTATCCGTCCTAGATGCATGCATAACTGAACTTAACTTATCTCCGGCATGACATATGTGTACATTTTGGTTGTCAGCTGTGCTGGGCGCTTGGGTACGTGGTGGCGCAGCTCTTCTTCGGGGTGGTGGAGACGTCGGTGGAGACGATAATCCTGTCCTTCTGCCAGGACGCGGAGGAGCACGACGGGGAGGCGCAGTACGCTCCCCCGCTGCTCATGGAGACGCTGGGCGACACGAGCCAGCTGCAGAGGCTCACGCAGGGGCCTTGATTCGACCCAGCTTCTCGGCATTGATCGACTTTAGTAGTGTAGGGTTACCAGAGGCAGCTGGTTGGGTGAATGGCTTTGACCATAATAATACGCACTATATACTACTACTATTAATTAACTGCGTTGTTAGGTGGAATGAAGGCATGCCTGGCTACGGTGGCAAAGACCTCTACTACTAGTAGTGTCGATGAAGTTCTTTGTGATGGGGATGGGGATGGCAATTGGATACCAGATGGATGGTGGATGTTGCTCCATGACTGACGGTTCAACCTATATCCCGCAAAAAAGAAAAGAAAAAGAGAACGGTTCAACCTATATCAATGCTAGGTAGTAGTACAACGGAAGTCTAGCAATGATGAAATGCGATCATCATGCTGATGTGAGCACTGGTGTAAAGCAACCGAATGGGGTTGGAAACCAAATACTAGGTGGTACAAGTAGTCGTGTCGTGTCTCGTGTGGCTGCTATGTGAATAATCCTAAGAAAACGTGCTGGTGGTCAACAGAGACTAGAACAAAATATCGTTAGTGAGACTACCCGAAGTAATAATTTAACTCTTTCAAACCCAAGGGGTCTGGTGGGTTTAGATGGATGAGGGAGATTTTTTTGCTTTTGTTTTTTGTTTTTGCGGATGATGGATGAGGGAGATTGGAGTGGACCGGCCGTCTAATGATTCATCTGAAATCTACTCTACACTGCAAATTATCTACATGTGTGTGCAGGTCAACTGACTATATGTCGGCCATCTGAAATGGAAATTACCTGCGTGTCAACGTCGCGCGCCACCATTTAATCTAGTGCATATACTAGTGCTATCAAAGCAAAATATGTCATAGCAGGCTGCTGAATGCTGCCCCCGTTCATACACAACGCCTCCTAAAAGCACGCCTAGTCCTAGCTAGGCGTCATTTTCTGTCACTCTCCGTCTCGGCCGGCCGGTCGTGGAAGAGAGCTTCATATTATTATTACATCCGACTTTTCCTGATGCGGCAATTCAACCAGCTTCTTCTTCTCCTCCGTGTCTGATCACTCGTCATCACCGGCTTCTTCTCCTCCATACAGGAGCTAGGAAGGAACTCTCTCTGGTGCTGTGTGTATTATATGATCGAGTCGCCATGCCTTGTTGCTCTTGCTGCTTCCGCGTCTCCAACAAGGAAGAGAAACACGCCTCCGATCTCTACTCCCGTTCCATGGGCAGTAAGCAACAGTTTCCCATTCCTCACATTACTTGCCATTCATGGAATTGACTAACCTTTGGCTTCAGGACTGTCATCTGAGAAGAAGATCAAGCTCTTCTCCTACGCGGAGCTGCGGTCGGCGACCAACAACTTCCACCGGAGCAACCACATCGGGCGAGGCGGCTTCGGCGCCGTCTACAAGGGCGCGCTGCGGGACGGCAGCGGCGACGTGGCGGTCAAGGTGCTGTCCGCGCACTCCCGGCAGGGCACCAGGGAGTTCCTCACCGAGATCGACGTCATCGCCAACGTGGAGCACCCCAGCCTGGTGTCCCTGCTGGGCTGCTGCGTGGAGGGCCGCCACCGCATCCTCATCTACGAGCTCCTCCCCAACGGCAGCCTCCACGGCGCCCTCCTCGCCTCCGCCAGCGACCCCTCCAGGCTCACTTGGGCGATCAGGCGCGGCGTCTGCGTCGGCGTCGCTAGGGGCCTGGCGTTCCTGCACGAGGAGATGGCATCCGGCCCCATCGTGCACAGGGACATCAAGGCCAGCAACGTCCTCCTCGACGCCGGCTACGGCGCCAAGATCGGCGACTTCGGCCTCGCCAAGCTCTTCCCGGACGCCGCCACGCACGTCAGCACCCGCGTCGCGGGGACCGCGGGGTACCTCGCGCCGGAGTACGCGCTGTACGGCCATCTCACCAAGAAGGCCGACGTCTACAGCTTCGGGGTGCTGCTGCTGGAGACCGTCACCGGCAAGAGCAGCTCCAGGAGCTTCCATTTATCCGACGAGGGGGACAAGGTGCTGGTGGAGAGGGTGTGGGAGCTCTACGAGGCGGCCAACCTCAGGGACATGATCGACCCGGCGATGGAAGACGGCTGCAATGAGGAGGAGGCTGTGAGGTACATGAAGGTGGCGCTGCTGTGCACGCAGGCGACGCCGCTGCGGCGGCCGTCGATGCCGCGGGTGCTGGAGATGCTGGAGAGGGAGGATGTCCGGTTGAGGGAGAAAGAGATCACGCCGCCGGGCTACGTCCTCCGGGACAACAAGGACATCCACTCCACGTCCATGGTCGTTGCTTCGCACACCGTGACGGAGGTAGCGCCAAGGTAAAGAAGTGTTAAACGAGTCTATAGCCTAGCCCTAGATTGTTAGGATCAGCTCGTGGTTGTAGATAAATCCTAACTGGATTGTATTTTGTACCCTGCCTGAGTATAAATGGAAGGCAAGGCCTGCGCATAAATCAGGGCAATTCATTCCTTCTGACTAGAAGGTTCGACCGTTCGAGTAGCTAGCTAGCTAGTAGTAGTAGAATTGAACTGACAAGCTGAGAGGGTCTAGCAGTCCTTGCCATGAATGATGTCATCATTGTTTTCTCTTTGATAAGAGCCAAAAATGCATTTGGCCTTTGCATCGATGTATGCATGCAATCATGTTTAGTGTTGTTCCACAACTTTGTAAGGCAGATTGTCTTTTAATTTAATCCTTTCAAGGAGCAACCTGCAGGAGCGTTGTCTTTTCATTAAAAAGGAGGAAATTACTTATATAAAGGATGCTGCGGGCGAAAAATGAACGATCCCGATAAAAGTAATTCTCCGCGGGGAAATTACTTCTATTAAGAGTCTAGCAGTCCTTGCCATGAATGATACCATCACTGTTTTTTTTCCCGAAGGGCCACAAATGCCTCTAGCCTTTGCATCGATGTATGGCATGCAACCATTTTAATGGCAATTGTTTTAATCTTTATAAGTAAATGAAACTAAAAGAAACTTGAAGGGAATCGAGCACAACCCATTCTGTCCGTGAACGTGAAGTAATTTTTACCGGTAAAAAAGTGCGTACCGATAAGAAATCTATCATTGTTGAATGCTTGAAGATCGGCGCATGGGCCACATGTTTCTCCTCATTCTTTTCCTATACGAAACGAATATCAAACCAAATACGGTGGAGGTCCCACCCACGTCACTGTCCTTCACATGCACGCATGTAGTAATGTACCAACCCAATCTCTCTTTTCTCATACAAGATCTCTTAGGGAAACTGCTATTTCTTGAGCTTGCGTTGGTTTTTTCTTAAAGAGAAACATGTGATGCAGCAAAGTAAAAATAAGTATTTCTTGCGGTTGAGAACCAAGGTATCAATCGAGTAGGAGAAACACACAAGTCACCAATGATTGCACCTACACAAATAAACAAATACTTGCGCCCAACACGATAAAGAGGTTGTCAATCCCTTCACGGTTACTTGCAAGGAAAATATCACCTGATCATCCTACTGTAAAAATATCACTTGATCATCCCATCGATCCGCGACGATCACCCAGCAGGCTCTCAATGAAAGCACCAATGTCGGTTCTATATCCGGCGTATCTCGTACACTAGTGCAGAACCGGGTTGTATCACCGGTTCGTAAGGCCCTTTAGTGTCGGTTCTGTAACCGACACTAAAGGATGGGGACTAAAAGTCCCCCCCTTTAATACCGGTTCAACACGAACTGCAACTAAAGGGCCACCACGTGGCACGAGCCAGCACCGAGGGCGGGGAGACCTTTAGTACCGGTTGGTAACACCAACCGGTACTAAAAGGTTTGGGGGGTTTTGAGTTCATGATTTCTTTTTCCTTTAATTTTGTGTTTTTCATTTAATTTTTTTTCATTTGCTGGTATTTTACGATACTATATATTGTACACATAATGCATATATATAAATAGAATTTCTCGTAGAACCGATCATATATATTATCGAATGTCTCGCACCACCATTCACACATACACATGTATATATATACTGGTATATATATATAATTTCTCCTACATGGAGGCATTACTGCGGTAACGGGTAATGGTATTCTCCTTTGGGATTTATGACCTGGTCGAGCAAAAATCCTGCTATTTCCTCTTGAATTACTCCTACGCGATCCGTTGGTAGGAGCTTATCCCTCACCTCATTGAACTTTTAAGAAGGAGATCAATATCCATGTATTAGTTGTGTGATTAGATATCGATAATGATGTAAAAATTGTGAGTAGTGTTCTGGCAAACGTACCCACAACTGTCTATCAGATTTGATCTTTTTGGACGCCATCATACGAATGTTCTCGCAAACATAGTATGCACATAAATCAGTCCCCGACGCCTACTTCATGGCCTTTATGAGAATATAAATCAATCAGATAATAATTAATCAAGCATGATAATTAATGATATTGAAACTAGAGTTAAAGATATGGTAGCTAGCTGGTACTATACTTAATTACTTACCCTAGGTCGAAACAAATGCAACTTTTGTTTCCATTCGCCTGAAACCGTATTGATGAACTTTTGCCAAGTCCTACCCGCCGGCAAAGAAAATGAATAAAGGAGTAATTAATTAGTTGATATCAGGAAATGACGAACTAAAGAGGCCGACACCGTTGGGGAACGTAGTAATTTCAAAAAAATTCCTACGCACACGCAAGATCATGGTGATGCATAGCAACGAGAGTGGAGAGTGTTGTCAACGTACCCTCGTAGACCGGCAATGGAAGCGTTGACACAACGTATAGGAAATAGTCGTACGTCTTCCCGATCCGACCGATCCAAGTACCGAACGTACGGCACCTCTGAGTTCTGCACATGTTCAACTCGGTGACGTCCCTCGAGCTCCGATCCAGCAAAACATTGAGGGAGAGTTTCGTCAGCATGACGACGTGATGATGGTGATGATGTTCTACCGACGCAGGGCTTCGCCTAAGCACCACTATGATATGACCGAGGTGGAATATGGTGGAAGGGGGCACCGCACACGGCTAAGGAACGATCACGAGGATCAACTTGTGTGTCATGGGGTGCCCCCTTGCCTCAGTATATAAAGGAGGGAGAGGGGGAGGTGCGGCCGGCCCTATGGGTGCGCCTGGAGGAGTCCTACTCCAACCGGGAGTAGGACTCCCCCCTCTTGCCTTGTTGGAAAAGGAAGGAGGAAGGGAGAAAGAGGAAAGGGGCGCGCCACCCCCCATTCGTTGTCCTATTCGGACTAGGGGGGAGGGGGCGTGCGGCCTACCCTAGCCGGCCCTCCTCTTCTCCCTTATGGCCCATGTAGGACCAATAACCCATGGGGGGGTTCCGGTAACCCCTCGATACTCCGGTAAAATCCCGATTTCACCCGGAACGTTTCTGATATCCAAATATAGGCTTCCAATATATCAATCTTTATGTCTCGACCATTTCGAGACTCCTCATCATGTCTGTGATCACATCCAGGACTCCGAACAACCTTCGGTACAACAAAACACAAAAACCCTAATTACGATCATCACCGAACTTTAAGCGTGCGGACCCTACGGGTTCGAGAACTATGTAGACATGACCGAGACACGTCTCTGGTCAATAACCAATAGCGGAACCTGGATGCTCATATTGGCTCCTACATATTCTACGAAGATCTTCATCGGTCAGACCGCATAACAACATACATTGTTCCCTTTGTCATCGGTATGTTACTTGCCCGAGATTCGATCGTTGGTATCTCAATACCTAGTTCAATCTCGTTACCGGGAAGTCTCTTTACTCGTTCCGTAATACATCATCCCGCAACTAACTTATTAGTTGCAATGCTTGCAAGGCTTGAGTGATGTGCATTACCGAGAGGGCCCAGAGATACCTCTCCGACAATCAGAGTGACAAATCCTAATCTCGAAATATTCCAACCCAACAAGTACCTTCGGAGACACCTGTAGAGCACCTTTATAATCACCCAATTACGTTGTGACGTTTGGTAGCACACAAAGTGTTCCTCCGGTAAACAGGAGTTGCATAATCTCATAGTCATAGGAACATGTATAAGTTATGAAGAAAGCAATAGCAACAAACTAAACGATCAAGTGCTAAGCTAACGGAACGGGTCAAGTCAATCACATCATTCTCCTAATGATGTGATCCCATTAATCAAATGACAACTCATGTCTATGGTTAGGAAACATAACCATCTTTGATCAACGAGCTAGTCAAGTAGAGGCATACTAGTGACACTTTGTTTGTCTATGTATTCACACATGTATTATGTTTCCGGTTAATACAATTCTAGCATGAATAATAAACATTTATCATGATATAAGGAAATAAATAATAACTTTATTATTGCCTCTAGGGCATATTTCCTTCAGTCTCCCACTTGCACTAGAGTCAATAATCTAGATTACACAGTAATGATTCTAACACCCATGGAGCCTTGGTGCTGATCATGTTTTGCTCGTGGAAGAGGCTTAGTCAGCGGGTCTGCAACATTCAGATCCGTATGTATCTTGCAAATTTCTATGTCTCCCACTTGGACTAAATCCCGAATGGAATTGAAGCGTCTCTTGATGTGCTTGGTTCTCTTGTGAAATTTGGATTCCTTCACCAAGGCAATTGCACCAGTATTGTCACAAAAGATTTTCATTGGACCCGATGCACTAGGTATGACACCTAGATCGGATATGAACTCCTTCATCCAAACTCCTTTATTTGCTGCTTCCGAAGCAGCTATGTACTCCGCTTCACATGTAGATCCCGCCATGACGCTTTGTTTAGAACTGCACCAACTGACAGCTCCACCGTTTAGTAAAAACACGTATCCGGTTTGTGATTTAGAATCGTCCGGATCAGTGTCAAAGCTTGCATGAACGTAACCATTTACGATGAGCTCTTTGTCACCTCCATATACGAGAAACATATCCTTAGTCCTTTTCAGGTATTTTAGGATGTTCTTGACCGCTGTCCAGTGATCCACTCCTGGATTACTTTGGTACCTCTCTTCTAGACTTATAGCAAGGCACACATCAGGTCTGGTACACAACATTGCATACATGATAGAGCCTATGGCTGAAGCATAGGGAACATCTTTCATTTTCTCTCTATCTTCTGCGGTGGTCGGACATTGAGTCTTACTCAACTTCACACCTTGTAACACAGGCAAGAACCCTTTCTTTCCTTGATCCATTTTGAACTTATTCATAACTTTGTCAAGGTATGTGATTTGTGAAAGTCCAATTAAGCGTCTTGATCTATCTCTATAGATCTTAATGCCCAATATGTAAGCAGCTTCATCGTGGTCTTTCATTGAAAAACTCTTATTCAAGTATCCCTTTATGCTATCCAGAAATTCTATATCATTTCCAATCAATAATATGTCATCCACATATAATATCAGAAATGCTACAGAGCTCCCACTCACCTTCTTGTAAATACAGGCTTCTCCAAAAGTCTGTACAAAACCAAATGCTTTGATCACACTATCAAAGCGTTTATTCCAACTCCGAGAGGCTTGCACCAGTCCATAAATGGACCGCTGGAGCTTGCACACTTTGTTAGCTCCCTTTGGATCGACAAAACCTTCTGGTTGCATCATATACAACTCTTCTTCCAGAAATCCATTCAGGAATGCAGTTTTGACATCCATTTGCCGAATTTCATAATCATAAAATGCGGCAATTGCTAACATGATTCGGATAGACTTAAGCATCGCTACGGGTGAGAAGGTCTCATCATAGTCAATCCCTTGAACTTGTCAAAAACCTTTTGCAACAAGTCGAGCTTTGTAGACAGTAACATTACCGTCAGCGTCAGTCTTCTTCTTGAAGATCCATTTATTCTCAATTGCTTGCCGATCAACGGGCAAGTCAACCAAAGTCCACACTTTGTTCTCATACATGGATCCCATCTCAGATTTCATGGCTTCTAGCCATTTTGCGGAATCTGGGCTCACCATCGCTTCTTCATAGTTCGTAGGTTCATCATGATCTAGTAGCATGACTTCCAAAACAGGATTACCGTACCACTCTGGTGCGGATCTTACTCTGGTTGATCTACGAGGTTTGGTAGTAACTTGATCTGAAGTTTCATGATCATTATCATTAGCTTCCTCACTAATTGGTGTAGGTGTCACAGAAACCAATTTCTGTGATGTACTACTTTCCAATAAGGGAGCAGGTACAGTTACCTCATCAAGTTCTACTTTTCTCCTACTCACTTATTTCGAGAGAAACTCCTTCTCTAGAAAAACTCCGAATTTAGCAACAAAAGTCTTGCCTTCGGATCTGTGATAGAAGGTGTACCCAACAGTCTCCTTTGGGTATCCTATGAAGACACATTTATCCGATTTGGGTTCGAGCTTATCAGGTTGAAGCTTTTTCACATAAGCATCGCAGCCCCAAACTTTCAGAAATGACAACTTTGGTTTCTTGCCAAACCACAATTCATAAGGCGTCGTCTCAACGGATTTCGATGGTGTCTTATTTAACGTGAATGCAGCCGTCTCTAAAGTATAACCCCAAAACAATAATGGTAAATCAGTAAGAGACATCATAGATCGCACCATATCTAATAAAGCACGATTTCGACGTTCGGACACACCATTACGCTGTGGTGTTCCGAGTGGCGTGAGTTGTGAAACTATTCCGCATTGTTTCAAATGTAGACCAAACTCATAAGTCAAATATTCTCCTCCACGATCAGATCGTAGAAACTTTATTTTCTTGTTACGATGATTTTCAACTTCACTCTTAAATTCTTTGAACTTTTTAAATGTTTAAGACTTATGTTTCATTAAGTAGATATACCCATATCTGCTTAAATCATCTATGAAGGTGAGAAAATAACGATATCCGCCACGAGCCTCAACATTCATTGGACCACATATATCTGTATGTATGATTTCCAACAAATCTGTTGCTCTCTCCATAGTACCGGAGAACGGCGTTTTAGTCATCTTACCCATGAGGCACGGTTCGCAAGTACCAAGTGATTCATAATCAAGTGGTTCCAAAAGTCCATCAGTATGGAGTTTCTTCATGCGCTTTACACCGACATGACCTAAACGACAGTGCCACAAATAAGTTGCACTATCATTATCAACTCTGCATCTTTTGATTTCAACATTATGAATATGTGTATCACTACTATCGAGATTCATCAAAAATAGACCACTCTTCAAGGGTGCATGACCATAAAAGATATTACTCATATAAATAGAACAACCATTATTCTCTGATTTAAATGAATAACCATCTCACATCAAACAAGATCTAGATATAATGTTCATGCTCAACGCTGGCACCAAATAACAATTATTTAGGTCTAATACTAATCCCGAAGGTAGATGTAGAGGTAGCGTGCCGACCGCGATCACATCGACTTTGGAACCATTTCCCACATGCATCGTCACCTCGTCCTTAGCCAATCTTCGCTTAATCCGTAGCCCCTGTTTCTAGTTGCAAATGTTAGCAACAGAACCAATATCAAATACCCCGGTGCTACTGCGAGCATTAGTAAGGTATACACTAGTAACATGTATATCACATATACCTTTATTCACTTTGCCATTCTTCTTATCCGCCAAATACTTGGGGCAGTTCCGCTTCCAGTGACCAGTCTGCTTGCAGTAGAAGCACTCTGTCTTAGGCTTGGGTCCAGACTTGGGTTTCTTCTCCTGAGCAGCAACTTGTTTGCTATTCTTCTTGAAGTTCCCTTTCTTCTTTCCTTTGCCCTTTTTCTTGAAACTGGTGGTCTTATTGACCATCAACACTTGATGCTCCTTCTTGATTTCTACCTCCGCGGCTTTTAGCATCGCGAAGAGCTCAGGAATAGTCTTATTCATCCCTTGCATATTATAGTTCATCATGAAGCTTTTGTAGCTTGGTGGCAGTGATTGAAGAAGTCTGTCAATGACACTATCAACAGGAAGATTAACCCCCAGTTGAGTCAAGTGATTATGATACCCAGATATTTTGAGTATATGTTCACTGACAGAACTATACTCCTCCATCTTGTAGCTATAGAACTTATTGGAGACTTCATATCTCTCAATCCGGGCATTTGCTTGAAATATTAACTTCAACTCCTGGAACTTCTCATATGCTCCATGACGTTCAAAACGTCGTTGAAGACCCGGTTCTAAGCCGTAAAGCATGGCACACTGAACTATCGAGTAGTCATCAGCTTTGCTCTGCCAGACGTTCATAACATCTGGTGTTGCTCCTACAGCAGGCTTGGCACTTAGCGGTGCTTCCAGGACATAATTCTTCTATGCAGCAATGAGCATAATCCTCAAGTTACGGACCCAGTCCGTGTAATTGCTACCATCATCTGTCAACTTTGCTTTCTCAAGGAACGCACTAAAATTCAACGGAACAACAACACGAGCCATCTATCTACAATTAAACATAGACAAGCAAGATACTATCAGGTACTAAGTTCATGATAAATTTAAGTTCAATTAATCATATTACTTAAGAACTCCCACTTAGAAAGATATCCCTCTAATCCTCTAAGTGATCACGTGATCCAAATCAACTAAACCATGTCCGATCATCACGTGAGATGGAGTAGTATCAATGGTGAACATCAATATGTTGATCATATCTACTATATGATTCACGCTCGACCTTTTGGTCTCCATGTTCCGAGGCCATATCTGTTATATGCTAGGCTCGTCAAGTTAAACCTGAGTATTCGGCGTGTGCAACTGTTTTGCACCCGTTGTATTTGAACATAGAGCCTATCACACCCGATCATCACGTGGTGTCTCAGCACGAAGAACTTTCACAACGGTGCATACTTAGGGAGAACACTTATACTTTGATAATTTAGTGAGGGATCATCTTATAATGCTACCGTCAATCAAAGCAAGATAAGATGCATAAAAGATAAACATCACATGCAATCAATATAAGTGATATGATATGGCCATCATCATCTTGTGCTTGTGATCTCCATCTCTGAAGCACCATCATGATCACCATCGTCACCGGCGTGACACCTTGATCATCATCGTAGCATCATTGTCATCTCGTCAATCTTATGCTTCCACGACTATCGCTACCGCTTAGTGATAAAGTAAAGCATTACAACGCAATTGCATTGCATACAATAAAGCGACAACTATATGGCTCCTGTCAGTTGCCGATAACTCGGTTACAAAACATGATCATCTCATACAATAAAATTTAGCATCATGTCTTGACCATATCACATCACAACATGCCCTGCAAAAACAAGTTAGACGTCCTCTACTTTGTTTTTGCAAGTTTTACGTGGCTGCTACGGGCTTAGCAAGAACCGTTCTTACCTACACATCAAAACCACAACGATAGTTTGTCAAGTTGGTGTTGTTTTAACCTTTGCAAGGACCGGGCGTAGCCGCACTTGGTTCAACTAAAGTTGGAGAAACTGACACCCGCCAGCCACCTGTGTGCAAAGCACGTCGGTAGAAGCAGTCTCGCGTAAGCGTACGCGTAATGTCGGTCTGGGCCGCTTCATCCAACAATACCGCCGAACCAAAGTATGACATGCTGGTAAGCAGTATGACTTATATCGCCCACAAGTCACTTGTGTTCTACGCGTGCATAACTTCAACGCATAAAACCTGGCTTAGATGCCACTGTTGGGGAACGTAGTAATTTCAAAAAAATTCCTACGCACACGCAAGATCATGGTGATGCATAGCAACGAGAGTGGAGAGTGGTCTACGTACCTTCGTAGACCGGCAACGGAAGCGTTGACACAACGTAGAGGAATTACTCGTACGTCTTCCCGATCAGACCGATCCAAGTACCGAACGTATGGCACCTCCGAGTTCTGCACACGTTCAACTCGGTGACGTCCCTCGAGCTCCGATCCAGCAAAACGTTGAGGGAGAGTTTCATCACACGACGGCGTGATGACGATGATGATGTTCTACCGACGTAGGGCTTCGCCTAAGCACCGCTACGATATGACCGAGGTGGAATATGGTCGAAGGGGGCACCGCACACGGCTAAGGAACGATCACGAGGATCAACTTGTGTGTCATGGGGTGCCTCCTTGCCTCAGTATATAAAGGAGGGAGAGGGGGAGGCGCGGCCGACCCTATGGGTGCGCCTGGAGGAGTCCTACTCCAACCGGGAGTAGGACTCCCCCCTCTTGCCTTGTTGGAAAAGGAAGGAGGAAGGGAGAAAGAGGAAAGGGGGGCGCCACCCCCCTTTCCTTGTCCTATTCGAACTAGGGGGGGAGGGGGCGTGCGGCCTGCCCTGGCCGGCCCTCCTCTTCTCCCTTATGGCCCATGTAGGCCCAATAACCCCCGGGGGGGGGGGGGTTCCGGTAACCCCCCGGTACTCCAGTAAAATCCTGATTTCACCCGGAATGTTTCTGATATCCAAATATAGGCTTCCAATATATCAATCTTTATGTCTCGACCATTTTGAGACTCCTTGTCATGTCCATGATCACATCCGGGACTCCAAACAACCTTCAGTACATCAAAACACAAAAACCCTAATTACAATCGTCACCGAACTTTAAGCGTGCGGACCCTACGGGTTCGAGAACTATGTAGACATGACCGAGACACGTCTCCGGTCAATAACCAATAGCGGAACCTGGATGCTCATATTGGCTCCTACATATTCTACGAAGATCTTTATCGGTCAGACCGCATAACAACATACGTTGTTCCCTTTGTCATCGGTATGTTACTTGCCCGAGATTCGATCGTTGGTAGCTCAATACCTAGTTCAATCTCGTTACTGGTAAGTCTCTTTACTCGTTCCGTAATACAACATCCCGCAACTAACTTATTAGTTGCAATGCTTGCAAGGCTTGAGTGATGTGCATTACCGAGAGGGCCCAGAGATACCTCTCCGACAATCAGAGTGACAAATCCTAATCTCGAAATATGCCAACCCAACAAGTACCTTCGGAGACACCTGTAGAGCACCTTTATAATCACCCAGTTACGTTGAGACATTTGGTAGCACACAAAGTGTTCCTCCGGTAAACGGGAGTTGCATAATCTCATAGTTATAGGAACTTTATATAAGTCATGAAGAAAGCAATAGCAACATACTAAACGATCAAGTGCTAAGCTAACGGAATGGGTCAAGTCAATCACATCACTCTCCTAATGATGTGATCCCGTTAATCAAATGACAACTCATGTCTATGGTTAGGAAACATAACCATCTTTGATCAACGAGCTAGTCAAGTAGAGGCATACTAGTGACACTTTGTTTGTCTATGTATTCACACATGTATCATGTTTTCAGTTAATACAATTCTAGCATGAATAATAAACATTTATCATGATATAAGGAAATAAATAATAACTTTATTATTGCCTCTAGGGCATATTTCCTTCAGATACATAGTTCAAGAATGATTGAAATTAGCTGTCGACTATCCCCTTCAGGATTGTGTAGTCAATAGGTTTTTTAGGTAGTGAGTCCATTACTTCAACTGTTCCTTCTTCAACTTCAATGACTAACAAGATTCAGTGGAAACTGCATGCGCATACATTTGCATATGTATAAATTAAGCGGGCATGTGCATGATGTATACTACACAACCTTCTTCTTGTATACGTTGTTGGGCCTCCAAGTGCAGAGGTTCGTAGGATAGTAGCAAATTTCCCCCAAGTGGATGACCTAAGGTTTATCAATCCGTGGGAGGCGTAGGATGAAGATGGTCTCTCTCAAACAATCCTGCAACCAAATAACAAAGAGTCTCTTGTGTCCCCAACACACTCAATACAATGGTAAATTGTATAAGTGCACTAGTTTGGCGAAGAGATGGTGATACAAGTGCAATATGGATGGTAGATATAGGTTTTTGTAATCTGAAAAATATAAAAACAGGAAGGTATGTAATGATAAAAGTGAGCACAAACGGTATTGCAATGCTTCGAAACAAGGCCTAGGGTTCATACTTTCACTAGTGCAAATTCTCTCAACAATAATAACATAATTAGATAATATAACTATCCCTCAACATGCAACAAAGAGTCACTCCAAAGTCAATAATAGCGGAGAACAAACGAAGAGATTATTGTAGAGTACGAAACCACCTCAAAGTTATTCTTTCCGGTTAATCCATTGGGCTATTCCTATAAGTGTCACAAACAGCCCTAGAGTTCGTAGTAAAATAACACCTTAAGACACAAATCAACCAAAACACTAATGTCACCTAGATACTCCAATGTCACCTCAAGTATCCGCGGGTATGATTATACAATATGCATCGCACAATCTCATATTCATCTATTCAACCAACACAAAGAACTTCAAAGAGTGCCCCAAAGTTTCTACTGGAGAGTCAAGACGAAAACGTGTGCCAACCCCTATGCATAGATTCCCAAGGTCATGGAACCCGCAAGTTGAACACCAAAACATACATCAAGTGAATAAATAGAATACCCCATTGTCACCACAGGTGTCACACGCAAGACATACATCAAGTGTTCTCAAATCCTTAAAGACTCAATCCGATAAGATAACTTCAAAGGGAAAACTCAATTCATCACAAGGAGATAGAGGGGGAGAAACATAATAAGATCCAACTATAGTAGCAAAGCTCGCGATACATCAAGATCGTGCCAAATCAAGAACATGAGAGAGAGAGAGATCAAACACATAGATACTGGTACATACCCTCAGCCCCGAGGGTGAACTACTCCCTCCTTGTCATGAAGAGCGCCGGGATGATGAAGATGGACACCGGTGATGATTCCCCCTCCGACAGGGTGCCGGAACAGGGTCCCAATTGGTTTTTGGTGGCTATAGAGGCTTGCCGCGGCGGAACTCCCAATCTAGGTTTCTTTTCGGGGGTTTCTGTATTTATAGGAATTTTTGGCGTCGGTCTCATGTCAGGGGGGGGGGTCTCCGAGTCGTCCACGAGGCAGGAGGGCATGCCCAGGGGCTAGGGCACGCCCTCCACCCTTGTGGATGGCTCGGGGCTCTTCTGGCCCAACTCTTTTACTCCGGGGGCTTCTTTTGGTCGATAAAACGTCAATGGGACTCCGTTTGGTATTCCTTTTCCGTAAATCTCAAAAATAAGGAAAAAAATAGAAACTAGCACTGGGCTCTAGGTTAATAGGTTAGTTCCAAAAATCATATAAAATATCATATAAATGCATATAAAACATCCTAGATTGATAATATAATAGCATGGAACAATAAAAAATTATAGATACGTTGGAGACGTATCAAGCATCCCCAAGCTTAATTCATGCTCGTCCTCGAGTAGGTAAATGATAAAAACAGAATTTTTGATGTGGAATGCTACCTAACATATTTATCCATGTAATTCTCTTCATCGTGGCAAGAATATTCAGATCCACAAGATTCAAAACAAAAGTTTAATATTGACATAAAAATAACAATACTTCAAGCATACTAACAAGGTAATTATGTCTTCTCAAAATAACATGGCCAAAGAAAGCTTATCCCTACAAAATCATATAGTCTGGCTATGCTCCATCTTCATCACACAAAATATTCAAATCATGCACAACCCCGATGACAAGCCAAGCAATTGCTTCGTACTTTTGATGTTCTCAAACTTTTTCAACTTTCACGCAATACATGAGCGTGAGCCATGGACATAGCACTATAGGTGGAATAGATGGTGGTTGTGGAGAAGACAAAAAGAAGGATATAGTCTCACATCAACTAGGCGTATCAACGGGCCATGGAGATGCACATCAATAGATATCAATGTGAGTGAGTAGGGATTGCCATGCAACGGATTCACTAGAGCTATAAGTGTATGAAAGCTCAAAAAGAAACTAAGTGGGTGTGCATCCAACTTGCTTGATCATGAAGACCTAGGGCATTTGAGGAAGCCCATTGTTGGAATATACAAGCCAATTTCTATAATGAAAAATTCCCACTAGTATATGAAAGTGACAACATAGGAGACTCTCTATCATGAAGATCATGGTGCTACTTTGAAGCACAAGTGTGGTAAAAGGATAGTAGCATTGCCCCTTCTCTCTTTTTCTCTCATTTTTTTGTTTTTTTGTTTTTGGGCATTCTCTTTTTTTGTCCTTTCTTTTTTTCCTCTCATGGGACAATGCTCTAATAATGAAGATCATCACACTTTTATTTACTTACAACTCAAGAATTACAACTCGATACTTAGAATAAAATATGACTCTATATGAATGCCTCTAGTGGTGTACCGGGATGTGTAATGAATCAAGAGTGACATGTATGAAAGAATTATGATCGGTGGCTTTGCCACAAATACAATGTCAACTACATGATCATGCAAAGAAATATGACAATGATGAAGCGTGTCATAATAAACGAAACGGTGGAAAGTTTCATGACAATATATCTCGGAATGGCTATGGAAATGCCATATAGGTAGGTATGGTGGCTGTTTTGAGGAAGGTATATGGTGGGTTTATGGTACCGGCGAAAGTTGCGCGGTACTAGAGAGGCTAGCAATGGTGGAAGGATGAGAGTGCATATAATTCATGGACTCAACATTAGTCATAAAGAACTCGCATACTTATTGCAAAATCTATTAGCTATCGAAATAAAGTACTACACGCATGCTCCCAGGGGGATAGATTGGTAGGAAAAGACCATCACTCATCCCCGACCGCCACTCATAAGGAAGACAATCAAAAAATATCTCATACTTCAACTTCATTACATAACGGTTCACCATACGTGCATGCTACGGGACTCACAAACCTCAACACAAGTATTTCTCAAATTCACAACTACCCACTAGCATGACTCTAATATCACCATACTTCATATCTCAAAACAATCGTAAGGAATCAAACTTCTCCTAGTATTCAATGCACTCTATATGAAAGTTTTTATTATATCCCTCTTGGATGCCCATCATATTAGGACTAAATTCATAACCAAAGAAAATTACCATGCTGTTTAGAGACTCTCAAAATAATATAAGTGAAGCATGAGAGTTCATCAATTTCTTCAAAATAAAACTACCGCCGTGCTCTAAAAAGATATAAGTGAAGCACTAGAGCAAATGACAAACTACTCCAAAAGATATAAGTGAAGCACAATGAGTAGTTGAATAATTATGTAACTATGTGAAGACTCCTTCTCACAATTTTTTTTCCAGATATTAAGTACTTTATTCAAACAGCAAGCAAAACAAAATAAAATGACATTGCAACGATACCACATATTATGTAAAGAAGCAAAAACTTAGGCTCAACCAAAACTGACCGATAGTTGTTGAAGAAGAAAGGTGGGATGCCAACCGGGGCATCCCCAAACTTAGATGCTTGAGACTTCTTGAAATATTAATTAGGGATGCCTTGGGCATCCCTAAACTTGAGCTTTTGTGTCTCCTTAATTCCTTTCATATCGCGATTTTCCTAAATCTTAAAAACTTCATCCATACAAAACTCAACAAGAACTCGTGAGATAAGTTAGTATAAATCCATGCTAAACCTTATCATTCTCTACTGTAGCAAATGACTAAAATTATTATTCGACATTGCATACTAAATGCCTCTGCATATTTAATACTCCTATCATCAAATAGAATCATTAAACAAGCAAACATATGCAAACAATGCAATCATAATAGCAATCTGTCTAAACAGGATTGTCTGTAAAGAATGCAAGAAGAGTCATACTTCTTTAACTCCAAAAATTATGAAAAATTACCACACTGCAGATAATTTGTTGTTACTCATTGTGTGAAAATTTCAAGATTTTATCATATTCTGACTATTCACAAATATCTATTATACTATTAAAACGATAGAAACGAACAGTAAAGATTTAGTACTCCAAAGTTATGATGTTTAAACAGTGGATATTCAATCGACATATTAGATTTTTTGGACGTGCTAGATTCAATCTAACACATCAAGCAAGTTTTGGAACAAAGATACGTAAAGCAAGCTGGCTTCATGGGCTGTACGGACTCAAAACGAGTCTGACTTCCAATAGTACAATTGATTGCCTTCCCAAAGAGGGACACTTGCAATCCGTTTGGGGGAGACTCATAAATAAGACCGACACTTGCACATATTTCTACGTACCGTATAACTTAATTTGCTTTCCATGGTCATGATTATTCTCTAGCAAGAGAAGCACACGGACACACGTCCATGACCAGAATCATACAAGAACTCAGCAAATGCCCTGGACTGATGTCTTTGATGACCTGAACGTGGCGACAAATATTGTTCCAAAACTAAGGTAGTATACATCTAGCAAAATCAAGTTGAATAGTTTTCATCGAATCCAGCACGAACACTTATAATCATAGGACTTCCAGATGCCATGGGCGCCTGCACAGCCGGATGATCCCACAAACACAGTGGCACCTAGCCTGGCATGCACGAGTGGCGCTCGCACTGGCAGGATTCATAGGCTATCTGAGGCTTCGAACGGCAAGAGATTCAGCACATCATGGCATCATGCCACGCTGGCCGAAGGACGATCGTTATGGTTACAAGCCAATCAGTTGGCTCTCGAAACAAGAACAAACCAATCTTTTTCAGCTGAAGAATAAACAAGGTTAGCATGCCTATTAGACTATCTATGACTATTTCTTTCTCAAACCATGTAGCTAGGAGGATTGCATGTATTGTAATATAATAATCTACAACCAATTTGCAACTTCCCGCAATAAATTCTTAATCTGGAACTAGCCATCGCTACTATGATGTATTGATGTCCAGCGATGAATAGTACAAGAAGCAAAATAACCAAGTATCAGTACGAAGAGTACGTTATATGCACACGCTATACTTTTCCTCATAGATGAAACTATATTCCAAATAAAATTGATGGGATTACCTAATGTAAATCTTGGAGGAAAATAAAAGGACCGCTCAAGAGAAGCACATACATGTCAGTATAAAACAAGAAAAAGAGACAATTATTTAAAAATAGAGCACCATGCAACTACATATATCATTTATTTCATTCATCAAATACATTGGTATGCTGAGGCTTAAAGGGAGTATTTGTTTTAGCACTTCTTTTATTATTACATAGGAATACTTTTATATTGTCCTACATAATTAGAACAATACTATATTATTATGTGTAGGAGCATATATGGACATGATATTACACAATGCAACTGCAGTAGTAACAAGGCAGTTGTAATAGGCAATAATGTTAGATTAATATATTTTATTGTGATTCTTTAAAAAAACATCAGTAAAAGACAAACAAATATTGACTAGAAGAAGAGGAAAGGAAACACTGCCTACAAAAATCAGCCAAACCCTATATAGATTGGCCTGACATGTGGGTCAAGCAATTCTATGGTTTTCTATTGTCACGTACTAAATCCATGACCAATAAATTTATATACTAAAACAAATTCAATAGACTCAGTTGGTATTTCCTCATGATATATATTTTGGCTACAATACTTTTTATTTTGAATGATATATTAGGGATAATCATCACATCAATTTTCTAAATGAAATACAATACAAAATATTTTGCATGTGCCCCGGTAACTCAGTAAATGATGAAAAAAAAGTGTTTGTACGGTGTACTTTGGCTATATGTCTATCTCCTATCAGCATCTCACTGCTAATATGGATATTAGGACACTCTAGCTGCGCAAATGCGCGGGTAACCCCGCTAGTTCAAAACATAACAGCAAACTTTCCGTTTTTAAAACAGCAACATATAGACTGGAAAAATAAGCATGGTAAAGGCTATACTTGACCTTTTTATTGAATTAAAAGATGAAAAAATTACTCTAAATAACAGCAAGCAAATTCTAATAAAAGAAAATGACGCTCCAAGAAAAACACATATCATGTGGTGAATAAAAACAGCCCCAAGTAAAGTTACCGATGAACAAAGACGAAAGAGGGGATGCCATCCGGGGCATCCCCAAGCTTAGGCGCTTGCTTGTCCTTGAATATTACCTTGGGGTGCCTTGGGCATACCCAAGCTTAGGCTCTTGCCACTCCTTATTCTATAGTCCATCGAATCTTTACCCAAAACTTGAAAACTTCACAACACAAAACTTAACAGAAAACTCGTAAGCTCCGTTAGTATAAGAAAGCAAATCACCACTTAGGTACTGTCAAGACAAGATTCATAATTTTTCTCACATGATTCCTACTGTGCCCTATCATTTCTACAATTTATATTAAGCAATATGAGCCATAGAAACTAGAAAACAAGCAAACTATGCATCGAAAACAGAATCTGTCAAAAATAGGACAATCTGTAGTAATCTGTAGCTCTCGAATACTTATATAACTCCAAAAATTCTGAGAAGTCAGGAAAACCTGAGAAATTTGTTTATTAATCTTCTGCAAAAATAATCAGTATTTTATCACCCTTCTGTTAAAAATGAGAACTAATCTCCTGGGCGTAAAAGTTTCTGTTTTTCAGCAAGATCAAGTCAACTATCACCGTAAGCCATCCCAAAGGTCTTACTTGGCTCTTTATTGAAACAAAAGCTACAAAACATGATTACTACAGTAGCTTAATCATGTGGACACACAAAAACAGTAGGGGTAAATATTGGGTTGTCTCCCAACAAGCGCTTTTCTTTAATGCCTTTTTAGCTAGGCATGACGATTTCAATGATGCTCACATAAAAGATAAGAATTGAAACATAAAGAGAGGAAGAATATGACTAACACATTTAAGCCTAACCCACTTCCTGTGCATAGGGATTTTGTGAGCAAACAACTTATGGGAACAATAATCAACTTGCATAGGAAGGTAAAACAAGCATAACTTCAAGATTTTCAACACATAGAGAGGAAACTTGATATTATTGCAACTCCTACAAGCATATATCCCTCCCTCATAATAACTTTCAGAAGCACCATGAATGAATTCAACAATATAACCATCACATAAAGAATTATTTTCATGATGCACAAGCATAGAAATTTTATTACTCTCCACATAAGCAAATTTATTCTCATTCATAGTAGTGGGGGCAAACTCAAAAAAATAACTATCATGTGAGGCATAATCCAATTGAAAGTTAAAATCATGATGACAAGTTTCATGGATATCATTATTCTGTATAGCATACATGTCATCACAATAATCATCATAAATAGGGGGCATGCTATCATCATAATAAATTTTCTCATCAAAACTTGGGGGACTAAAAATATCATCTTCATCAAACATAGCATCCCCAAGCTTGTGGCTTTGCATATCATTAGCATCATGGATATTCAAAGAATTCATACTAACAACATTGCAATCATGCTCATCATTCAAATATATAGTGCCAAACATTTTAATGCATTCTTCTTCTAACACTTGAGCACAATTTTCCTTTCCATCATTTTCACGAAAGATATTAAAAAGATGAAGCATATGAAGCATCCTCAATTCTATTTTTTGTAGTTTTCTTTTATAGACTAAACTAGTGATAAAACAAGAAACAAAAAGATTCGATTGCAAGATCTAAAGATATACCTTCAAGCGCCAACCTCGCCAGCAACGGCTCCAGAAAAGAGCTTGATGTCTACTACACAACCTTCTTCTTGTAGACGTTGTTGGGCCTCCAAGTGCAGAGGTTTGTAGGACAGTAGCAAATTTCCTCAAGTGAATGACCTAAGGTTTATCAATCCGTGGGAGGCGTAGGATGAAGATGGTCTCTCTTAAACAACCATGCAACCAAATAACAAAGAGTCTCTTGTGTCCCCAACACACCCAATACAATGGTAAATTGTATAGGTGCACTAGTTCGGCGAAGAGAAGGTGATACAAGTGCAGTATGGATGGTAGATATAGGTTTTTGTAATCTGAAAATATAAAATCAGGAAGGTAACTAATGATAAAAGTGAGCACAAACGGTATTGCAATGCTTCGAAACAAGGCCTAGGGTTCATACTTTCACTAGTGCAAGTTCTCTCAACAATAATAACATAATTAGATCATATAACTATCCCTCAACATGCAACAAAGAGTCACTCCAAAGTCACTAATAGCGGAGAACAAACGAAGAGATTATTGTAGGGTACGAAACCACCTCAAAGTTATTCTTTCCAATCAATCCATTGGGCTATTCCTATAAGTGTCACAATCAGCCCTAGAGTTTGTAGTAAAATAACACCTTAAGACACAAATCAACCAAAACCTTAATGTCACCTAGATACTCCAATGTCACCTCAAGTATCCACGGGTATGATTATATGATATGCATCACACAATCTCAGATTCATCTATTCAACCAACACAAAGAACTTCGAAGAGTGCCCGAAAGTTTCTACCGGAGAGCCAAGACGAAAACGTGTGCCAAACCCTATGCATAGATTCCCAAGGTCACGGAACCCACAAGTTGATCACCAAAACATACATCAAGTGAATCAATAGAATACCCCATTGTCACCACGGGTATCCCACGCAAGATATCCATCAAGTGTTCTCAAATCCTTAAAGACTCAATCCGATAAGATAACTTCAAAGGGAAAACTCAATTCATCACAAGGAGATAGAGGGGGAGAAACATCATAAGATCCAACTATAGTAGCAAAGCTCGCGATACATCAAGATTGTGCCAAATCAAGAACATGAGAGAGAGAGAGATCAAACACATAGCTACTGGTACATACCCTCAGCCCCGAGGGTGAACTACTCCCTCCTCGTCATGGAGAGCGCCGGGATGATGAAGATGGCCATAGGTGATGATTCCCCCCTCCGGTAGGGTGCCGAAATAGGGTCCCGATTGGTTTTTGGTGGCTATAGAGGCTTGCGGCGGCGGAACTCCCGATCTAGGTTTCTTTTCGGGGGTTTCTGTATTTATAGGAATTTTTGGCGTCGGTCTCATGTCAGGGGGGTCTCCGAGTCGTCCACGAGGCAGGGGGCATGCCCAGGGGGGTAGGGCGCGCCCTCCACCCTTGTGGATGGCTCGGGGCTCTTCTGGCCCAACTCTTTTACTCCACGGGCTTCTTTTGGTCGATAAAAAATCATCAAAAATTGGCACGTCAATTGGACTCCGTTTGGTATTCCTTTTCTGTAAAACTCAAAAACAAGGAAAAAAAGAAACTGGCACTGGGCTCTAGGTTAATAGGTTAGTCCCAAAAATCATATAAAATAGCATATAAATTCATATAAAACATCCTAGATGGATAATATAATAGCATGAAACAATCGAAAATTATAGATAAGTTGGAGACGTATCAGTGCATAACACTCATCAACTTCCCTAAGCCCTATACACTTATTAACATCTAGCTAGTATGCAAAAATAGAATTTGTAGTACAAGACAGGGAAGTTGTAAGGAAGTAGTATATCTGGATTGGTATTGAGGCGCTTCAAGAACTCTAGCATGTTTTTCTCTACTTCTGCTTTATACCATTCATATGTCCATGTCTCTTCATTAATGGTATTTGGGTCAATGAACCCAATGCCATAGCGTTCAGCTTTTTTCATATCATACATCTTCATCCTGCATAATACCATAGAAAATAATATAGTGAGGATAATTACAGGTAATGATCAACGAGAGCACTACAACTAGCTTGAGACTTAAATTATAGAAAGAAATCACTTACAGACAATAGCAACTGACGATAGATTTGTCGAGTGCGTCTTGATTGAATAACTGAAATAGTTCTGTATACTCAACATACAGAGCTAGCTGATGGAAGTAATGCTCTTCCTTGACTTTCACCATGAGGGACTCTCGATTGGTAGTCTTGGTAATTTCCATGTACCATTGATGGAATTCATACATTCTCGTTGAGAGCTTCTTGACCTCCTCAGGCTTGACAAAAGGTTCGCCGCGAACATATTTCCATTTTATGTCCTCCTCTCTAAGCGTCTCCATGGGCTCGATATCTAGGAGTTGATAAATAGTGATACCGAGCTCTGTAGCCTGCCTTATATGCTCGTCGGTTATTACCAGCTGATCGGCGCCGGTACTCGCATGTGTTGGTACAATGAGCCAGGGGATCGATTGCACCGCTTGTTCTCCCAGCTGGGGAACGGTTTTCCCGCTCTTTTGGGCAGCTTCTTGGCTCGAGCTCGAGCTTGACTCCTTCTTTCGTTGTGCTCGATGTGCCTTTATGATTTGGCGCTCATAGTCCGAGTCAACAGGCTTGGGAGGTGGTGCTTCAGCCATACGAATAAAGTGGTCAACGACACGCTCAGGCACTTTCTCCTTTGGCGGCGGTGCCGGTTTTGGTCCAAAATGGGCCCTCACTTGGGCTTGGCATTCGGCTTCGTTTTCCTACGGAGTCAGGTCGTAAGGCCTCTTCGGAAGTGGCGCGAGGCTTGGACCAAATTGGAATCTCTTGCCTTATGTACCTGATCCTGTACCTCGACTTGTACCGCTACGCAACATAGCTGCGGCGGCTCTCTTCTGATGTTGCTGAGGCGGCAGAGACGACTGACATGGCTGACTTGGAGGAGGAGGAGTGGGCTGACATGATGCCAGACTTAAAGCAGGAGGAGTGGCCTAATGCGGGGCCGGACTTGGAGGAGGATGAGTGGCCTGACGCGTTGGTGGACTTGAAGGAGCAGGATTGTGCTGAGGCGGTGGCTGATGACTTGGAGGAGCGGGAGTTTGCTGACGCAGTGGCGGACTTCGAGGAGGAGTCGGCCGATGCGGTGTCGGTGGCCTTGGAAAGATAATGCAATCCTTTCTCCATAGGATGATACGATGTTTGGCCTCTCCCAGTGTGTGCTCCTCATCACCTCCAGGAATGTCAAGCTCTAGCCCCGAATATTGGTCCACCACTTCATCAACCATGACACGAGCATAGCCACCTGGAATCGGGTTGCAATGGAAGGTTGCTTCGGGGGGATTTGTAAAAGCAACGGCGTCCGCCACCTTCATGGATATGTTCTTCATTTTGAAGTGTAGCTCACAATTAGTGTTCTCCATGTTGTCATCCACAGGGTATCTATCCAACAGTGCCTCGCCCAGGGCGGAACCCACGCTGCTTCTCGGCATGGATGGGATGGTGCTATCCAATGCTAGATCATCCGCTAGCTGATGCCACTGCTGAAACCCCCTTTCTTGGCTAAGTGAGTCGATCTGCTGCTGCTGCCGCTGGAATTGGAGTGCCAACTCCGCGTGCTTTGATTCTAGGCCTTTAAGGCGTTCTGCTTCCTGCTTCCTCTGCTCCTCCTCCAGCTTCCTCTTCTCCTCCTCCTCCATCTTCCTTCTTGCATGGCTTCTATAGTCGGTGTTCCAGTCCGCAAACCCCTCATACCACGGAACAATGCCTTTGCCTCGTGTTCTTCTCGGGTGTTCAGGATTTCCCAGGGTGCACGTAAGCTCGTCGTTCTCTCTGTTGGGCGTGAACAACCCCATTCGAGCCTCTTCTATTGCAACAAGTAATTTGTCCTCAGCTCCTTTAAGACTTATCTTCTTCAAAACCTTGCCTGTCTTCAGGTCCAACACCCCCATGCACATAGAACCAAGTCCCGCACCTGGGGGCCAGCTCAATGTAACTGGAATGACCGTTGCATCCACCATCTCTTGCTCAGACTTATCCCACTTAGGCATTGCCACCACGTAGCCACTTGGCCCCAGCTTATGGAACTGCTAATTTTTTGCGGCATTGGCCTTGTTTATTCTCGACCTTTCCTTAGATAATTCCGATTCCTTGAATTTCACGAAAGCGGGCCAGTGATCTCTTTGCTTCTCTAGTGTTCCCGTGAATTCTGGAGTCTTCTTTCCTACTGCGACATACTTGGCCCATATAGTTTCTTGTGGTTGTTGAATGCAACTACCATCTTCCTAAGAGCAGCGGCCTTCACTTTCTGCACATCTGCATCTATGAAATGATCTGGTAGGGTGAAATGTTCCATGAGAGATTCCCAAAGCAGATCTTTTGCTCTGTCGTCGACCCAAGTAAGATCTGGACGTTCCTTTGCTAGCCTTTTCCATTCTTGCGTGGAGATCGGGAGTTGGTCCTTCACAAGAACTCTGCACTGACCAATGAACTTGTTCGCATTCTTCTTAGGCGCGATTGGTTCGCCATCAGTTTTGATGGCATCGATGTTGTACTTTAAAGCCTCCTTCAACTTTTTGGCTGGGCCTCGCACTGTCCTGCTGCCTATAGAAGATTTTCTCGACCCGGAGGGTTGAAAGAAGAAAGATCGATTCATTAATATATCTTCAAATCATTTAAAACATGTGATGATCACCAGATGCCTGCTTATATAAATATACCTCGCCGGTCTCTATTATTTCAAGATCAACATTTTCTTCGTCGTCATAATCATAGTTCTGGACTTCATTAATTCGGTCGTCACGATCGAATATCATATCACCATTCCCGGTATTGTTCAGATATTGGGAGCCGTCATCTTCTGCATTCTGATCATCTGGCCGGCCAGGGGAGCGTATGATCTCGAACAGGGCCTCTTCTCCTTCTCTGCCGGTATTGTCCGCCATAACTTTTATTTAACTAATCCAAAAGAAATATAAAACAATCTAGTATTGAAATTACAATGCATGCATGCAATCAATACTGAAAAAATGAATCACAGTACATAATATGCATCATCAAATATAATCTCGAATACATCATCTCGAATATTATCGAATAATATATATATAATCTCGAATACATCATCTCAAATAATATATATAATCTCGGATACATCGTCTCGAATATTATATATCGAATATATCACTAGCTAGCTAGCTAATAAAGATCGAATACTACAGAATAATCTAGTTCACTCGCGGTTCCTGAGGCGCGAGCGGTGGACACCCAAAGAGAAGGAACCATCACAGGATCATAGCTTGGCTGAGATCCCCGAAGAACCTGCCAGGTATTGGAGAACCTAATGTCCATAGCAGCCATGTAGCGACTGACGTGCTCGTCCTCCTCCCTGACATAGTGACATACCACCTCCGGCGGGTCCGGCTCCCTCCGCACCAAAAGTGGCCCACGCGAACGCCACCAAAGGAGCTCAAAGTCGATGACGGGACCCGGGGTCGGGTTCCTCACCAAGCGGCGCGCCCCTGAAGGTAGCACCTCCCAGTGCCATCCTGGCGTAGCCCAGCCCCGGACATGGGTCCTCTGAAGCAGGACGTCGTCGCGAATCGGTCGACGGCGAGGATGCGGGCCGGGCATCGCCGAGAACAAATTCTATATGCAAATGTAACATTTTTTAAATTATTGGATTGTGATTTCTTATATACAAATTTAAAAAATGATATCATTGCATATGTCAAAATTCTATATGCAAATATAACATTTTTAAATTCTATATGCAAACTCTAGCTAATTCATCTAACATTAATATATATATATATATACATATATATATATATATCTAGCTAATTCTATATGCAAATTCTAGCTAGCTAATTCATCAAACTAAAACTATAAAAAATAATTAATTCATCTAAAACCTTTGACATTTGACATTAATCTAATCTAATTAATCAATTCATCTAAAACCTTTGTATAAAAACAGAAAAATAGAAAAAACTAAAAACTAAAAACAGAAAAACACATCTAAGTGTGTGTGTACGTGTGTGTGTGCGGGATTGGGGGCGGCCGACCATATGCATGGCGGCCGAGGTTCTTACAGCGGGGCGATGGGCCGGGGCGAGGCGAGGTGACGGGGGCGGCGACGGGGTCGGCGACGGCGATGGGGCGGCGGCGAGACGGCAACGACACGGGCCGGGGCGTCGACGGGGATGTTGGGGAATGTAGTAATTTCAAAAAAAAATCCTACACACACACAAGATCATGGTGATGTATAGCAACGAGAGGGGAGAGTATCGTCTACGTACCCTCATAGACCGTAAGCGGAAGAGTTATGACAACGTGGTTGATGTAGTCATACGTATTCACGGTCGACCGATCTAGCACCGAAGGTACGACACCTCCGTGATCTGCACACTTTCGGCTCGGTGACGTCCAGCGAACTCACGATCCAGTATAGCTTAGTGGGAGAGCTTCATCAGGACGACGGCGTGATAACGGTGATGATGTTGCTACCGAAACAAGGCTTCGCCTAAGCATAGCTACAATATTACCGAGGTGGATTATGGCGGAGGGGGGCACCGCACACGACTAAAGATCAATGATCAACTTGTGTGTCTATGGGGTGCCCCCTCCCCCGTATATAAAGGAATGGAGGAGGGGGAGGGGGCCGGCCTCCTAGGCGCGCCCCAAGGGGAGTCCTACTCCCACCTGGAGTAGGATCCCCCCTTGCCTTGTTGGATTTAGAAGAGAAGGAAGGAGGAGGGAGGAGGAAGGAAGGGCCCCCCCTCCCAATTCGGATTGGGCTTGGGGGAGGGGGGCGCCCCCTCCTTTGCTCCTTTCCCCTCTCTCCCACTAAGGCCCAATAAGGGCCATATACCTCCCGGGGGGTTCCGGTAACCTCCCAGTGCTCCGGTATACTCCCATTTCACCCAAAACCATTCTGATGTCTAAACATAGTCTTCCAATATATCGATATTTATGTCTCGACCATTTCGAGACTCCTCGTTATGTCCGTGATCAAATCCGGGACTCCGAACTACCTTCGGTACATCAAAACACATAAACTCATAATACCGATCGTCACCAAATGTTAAGCGTGCGGACCCTACGGGTTCGAGAACTATGTAGACATGACCGAGACATGTCTCCGATCAATAACCAATAGCGGAACATGGATGCTCATATTGGTTCCTACATATTCTACGAAGATCTTTATCGGTCAAACCGCATAACGGTATACGTTGTTCCCTTTGTCATCGGTATGTTACTTGCCCGAGATTCGATCGTCGGTATCTCAATACCTAGTTCAATCTCGTTACTGACAAGTCTCTTTACTCGTTCCGTAATGATACATCCCGTAACTAACTCATTAGCTACATTGCTTGCAAGTCTTATTGTGATGTACATTACCAAGAGGGCCCAGAGATACCTCTCCGACAATCGGAGTCACAAATCATAATCTTGATCCATGCCAACTCAACAAACACCATCGGAGACACCTGTAGAGCACCTTTATAATCACCCAGTTATGTTGTGAAGTTTGGTAGCACACAAAGTGTTCCTCCGGTATTTGGGAGTTGCATGATCTCATAGTCGTAGGAACATGTATAGTTATGGAGAAAGCAAATAGCAACAAACTAAACGATCATCGTGCTAAGCTAATGGATGGGTCAAGTCAATCACATCATTATCTAATGATGTGATCCCGTTAATCAAATGAAAACTCATGTCTATGGTTAGGAAACATAACCATCATTGATTCAATGAGCTAGTCAAGTAGAGGCAAACTAGTGACACTTCTGGTTAATACAATTCTAGCATGAATAATAAACATTTAGAATGATATAAGGAAATATAAATAACAACTTTATTATTGCCTCTAGGGCATATTTCCTTCAGTCTCCCACTTGCACTAGAGTCAATAATCTAGATTATATTGTAATGATTCTAACACCCATGGAGTCTTCGTGCTAATCATGTTTTGCTCGTGAGAGAGGCTTAGTCAATGGGTCTGCAACATTTAGATCCGTATGTATCTTGCAAATCTCTATGTCTCTCTCCTTGACTTGACCACGGATGGAATTGAAGCGTCTCTTGATGTGCTTGGTTCTCTTGTGAAATCTGGATTCCTTTGCCAAGGCAATTGCTCCAGTATTGTCACAAAAGATTTTCATTGGACCCGATGCACTAGGTATGACACCTAGATCGGATAAGAACTCCTTCATTTGCTGCTTCCAAAGCAGCTATGTATTCCGCTTCACACGTAGATCCCGCCACGACGCTCTTCTTTGAACTACACCAACTGACAGCTTCGCCATTTAATAAAAACACATATCTGGTTTGTGACTTAGAGTCATCCAGATCAGTGTCAAAGCTTGCATCGATATAACCGTTTACGACGAGCTCTTTGTCACCTCCATATACGAGAAACATATCCTTAGTCCTTTTCAGGTATTTCAGGATGTTCTTGACCGCTGTCCAGTGATCCACTCCTGGATTACTTTGGTACCTCCCTGCTAAACTTATAGCAAGGCACACATCAGGTCTGGTACATAGCATTGCATACATGATAGAGCCTATGGCTGAAGCATAGGGAACACCTTTCATTTTCTCTCTATCTTCTTTAGTGGTCGGGCATTGAGTCTGACTCAACTTCACACCTTGTAATACAGGCAAGAACCCTTTCTTTGCCTGATCCATTTTGAACTTTGATACGTCTCCAATGTATCTATAATTTATGAAGTATTCATGCTATTATATTATCCATCTTAGATGTTTTATATGCATTTATATGCTATTTTATATGATTTTTGGGACAACCTATTAACCTAGAGCCCAGTGCCAATTTCTGTTTTCCCCTTTTTTTGAGTATTGCAGAAAAGGAACACCAAACGGAGTAAAATTGACGTGCCAATTTTTGATGATTTTTTATGGACCAAAAGAAGCCCCCGGAGTAAAAGAGTTGGGCCAGAAGAGTCCCGAGCCGTCCACGAGGGTGGGGGGTGCGCCCCACCCCCCTGGGCGTGGGCCCCTATCTCGTGGACGACTCGGAGACCCCCCTTGACGTGAAAGTGACGCCAAAAATTCCTATAAATACAGAAACCCCTAGAAAATAACCTAGATCGAAAGTTCCGCTGCCGCAAGCCTCTGTAGCCACGAGAAATCAATCTAGGCCCTCTCTGGAACCCTGCCGGAGGGGGCCATCATCACCGGAGGGCATGGAGGAGGATTCCAGAGGGGCCATCATCACCATGAAGGCCAAGGACCAGAGGGGGAACCTGTCCCCATCCATGGGGAGGCCATAGAGGAGGAAGCACAAGAGGGAGAACCCCTCCTCCTCTCTCTCGGTGGCGCTGGAGTGCCATCGGGAGGGGAATCATCGTCGCGGTGATCGTCTTCATCAACATCACCATCATCATCACCATCCTCATCTCTTTTACGCGGTCCACTCTCCCACACCCCGTTGTAATCCCTACTTGAACATGGTGCTTTATGCCACATATTATGATCCAATGATGTGTTGCCATCCTATGATGTTTTGAGTAGATATCCTTTGTCTTTGGGTTGATTGATGTTCTAGATTGGTACGAGTTGTATGTTTTATTTTGGTGCTATCCTATTGTGCCCTCCGTGTCACGCAAGCATGAGGGATTCCCGCTGTAGGGTGTTGCAATATGTTCATGATTCGCTTATAGTGGGTTGCTTGAGTGACAGAAGCATAAACCCGAGTAAGGGGGTTGTTGCGTATGGGATAAAGGGGACTTGATGCTTTAATGCTATGATTGGGTTTTACCTTAATGATCTTTAGTAGTTGCGGATGCTTGCTAGAGTTCCAATCATAAGTGTATATGATCCAAGAAGAGAAAGTATGTTAGCTTATGCCTCTCCCTCATATGAAATTGCAATGACGACTATCGGTCTTGTTAACAATTGCCTAGGACAATTTCGCACACCGACCCATCATTATTCCACACTCGCTATTTATAATATTTAGTAATATATTCTAACTTTATGATAACAACACCTACTTTCATATTTTAGCTCTCCGATACCATGCAAAGTTATCATCTTCATACCCACAACGTAGTTTTATTTCTCGTTTCTAGTTGGAAGCAAACGTTCGGTGTATGTAGAGTCGTATCAGTGGTAGATAGGACTTGAGAGAATATTGATCTTACCTTTAGCTCCTTGTGGGTTCGACACTCCATACTTATCACTTCCACCTTTGGGAATTGCTATGATGATTCCCTGCACTTGGGGATTATCAAACTTCTTCAAAACTTTATCAAGGTATGTGCTTTGTGAAAGTCCAATCAAGCGTCTTGATCTATCTCTATAGATCCTGATGCCCAATATATAAGCAGCTTCACCGGGGTCTTTCATTGAAAAATTCTTATTCAAGTATCCTTTTATGCTATTCAGAAATTCAGTATCATTTCCGATCAACAATATGTCATCTACATATAATATCAAAAATGCTACGGAGCTCCCACTCACTTTCTTGTAAATACATGCTTCTCCAAAAGTCTGTACAAAACCATATGCTTTGATCACACTATCAAAGCGTATATTCCAACTCCGAGAGGCTTGCACCAGTCCATAAATGGATCGCTGGAGCTTGCATACTTTGTTAGCACCTTTTGGATCGACAAAACCTTCTGGTTGCATCATATAAAACTCTTCTATAAGGTATCCATTAAGTAATGCAGTTTTGACATCCATTTGCCAAATTTCATAATCATAAAATGCGACAATTGCTAACATGATTCGGACGGACTTTAGCATCGCTACGGGTGAGAAGGTCTCATCGTAGTCAACTCCTTGAACTTGTCAAAAACCTTTTGCAATAAGTCGAGCTTTGTAGACAGTAACATTACCGTCAGCGTCAGTCTTCTTCTTGAAGATCCATTTATTCTCTATGGCATGCCGATCATCGGGCAAGTCAACCAAAGTCCATACTTTGTTCTCATACATGGATCCCATCTCGGATTTCATGGCCTCAAGCCATTTTGCAGAATCTGGGCTCATCATTGCTTCCTCATAGTTCGTAGGTTCATCATGGTCAAGTAACATGACTTCCAGAACACGATTGCCGTACCACTCTGGTGCGGATCTTACTCTGGTTGACCTACGAGGTTCGGTAGTAACTTGATCAGAAGTTTCATGTCCACCATCATTAGCTTCCTCACTTACTGGTGTAGGAATCAATGGAACTGATTTCAGTGATGAACAGTTTCCAATAAGGGAGAAGGTACAATTACCTTATCAAGTTCTACTTTCCTTCCACTCACTTGTTTCGAGAGAAACTCCTTCTCTAGAAAGGAACCATTCTTAGCAACGAATATCTTGCCTTCGGATCTGTGATAGAAGGTGTACCCAACAGTCTCCTTTGGGTATCCTATGAAGACACATTTCTCTGATTTGGGTTCGAGCTTATCAGGTTGAAGCTTTTTCACATAAGCATCGCAGCCCCAAACTTTAATAAACTACAACTTGGGTTTCTTGCCAAACCATAGTTCATAAGGTGTCGTCTCGACGGATTTAGATGGTGCCCTATTTAACATGAATGCAGCTGTCTCTAAAGCATAACCTCAAAATGATAGCGATAAATCAGTGAGAGACATCATAGATCGCACCATATCTAGTAAAGTACGATTACGACGTTCGGACACACCTTTACGCTGTGGTGTTCCAGGTGGTGTTAGTTGCGAAACTATTCCACAATTTTTCAAATGAAGTCCAAACTCATAACTCAAATATTCGCCTCCATGATCAGATCATAGAAACTTGATTTTCTTATACGATGATTTTCCACTTCACTCTGAAATTCTTTGAATTTTTCAAATGTTTCAGACTTATGTTTCATTAAGTAGATATACCCGTATCTGCTCAAATTATCTGTGAGGTGAGAAAATAACAATATCCGCCACGAGCTTCAGTGTTCATTGGACCACATACATCAGTATGTATGATTTCCAATAACTCTGTTGCTTGCTCCATTGTTCCAAAGAACAAAGTTTTAGTCATCTTGCCCATGAGGCATGGTTCGCAAGTACCAAGTGATTCATAATCAAGTGGTTCCAAAAGTCCATCAAAATGGAGTTTCTTCATGCACTTTATACCAATATGACCTAAACGGCAGTGCCCCAAATAAGTTGCACTATCATTATCAACTCTGCATCTTTTGGCTTCAATACTATGAACATGTGTATCACTACTATCAAGATTTAGTAAAAATAGACCACTCATCAGGGGTGCATGACCATAAAAGATATTACTCATATAAATAGAACAACCATTATTCTCTGATTTAAATGAATAACCGTCTCGCATCAAACAAGATCTAGATATAATGTTCATGCTCAATTTTGGCACCAAATAACAATTATTTAGGTCTAAAACTAATCCTGAAGGTAGATGTAGAGGTAGAATGCCGACAGCGATCACATCGACTTTGGAACCATTTCCCACGCGCATCGTCACCTCGTCCTTAGCCAATACCCGCTTAATCCGTTGCCCCTGTTTTGAGTTGCAAATGTTAGCAACTGAACTAGTATCAAATACCCATGCACTACTGCGAGCATTAGTAAGGTACACATCAATAACATGTATATGAAATATACCTTTCACGTTGCCATCCTTCTTCTACGCCAAATACTTGGGGCAGTTCCGCTTCCAGTGACCAGTTCCTTTGCAGTAGAAGCACTCAGCCTCAGGCTTAGGTCCAGACTTGGGTTTCTTCACTCGAGTAGCAATTGGCTTGCTGTTCTTCTTGAAGTTCCCCTTCTTCCCTTTACCCTTTTTCTTGAAACTGGTGGTCTTGTTGACCATCAACACTTGATGCTCCTTCTTGATTTCTACCTCCGCAGCCTTTAGCATTGCGAAGAGCTCAGGAATCATCTTATCCATCCCTTGCATATTATAGTTCATCACGAAGCTCTTGTAGCTTGGTGGCAGTGATTGAACAAATCTGGCAATGACACTATCATCAGGAAGATTAACTCCCCGTTGAGTCAAGTGGCTGTGGTACCCTGACATTCAGAGTATATGTTCACTGATAGAACTATTCCCCTCCATCTTGCAGCTGTAAAACTTATTGGAGACTTCATATCTCTCAATCCGGGCATTTTCTTGAAATATTAACTTCAACTCCTGGAACATCTCATATGCTCCATGACGTTCAAAACGTCGTTGAAGTCTCGGTTCTAAGCCGTAAAGCATGGCACACTGAACTATCAAGTAGTCATCAACTTTGCTCTGCCAGGTGTTCATAACATCTGGCGTTGCCCCTGCAGCGGGTTTGTCACCTAGCGGTGCTTCCAGGACGTAATTCTTCTGTGCAGCAATGAGGATAATCCTTGGTACGTCTCCAACATATCTATAATTTTTGATTGCTCCATGCTATATTATTTACCGTTTTGAATGTTTATGGGCTTTATTATACACTTTTATATCATTTTTGGGACTAACCTATTAACCCAGAGCCCAGTGCCAGTTTCTGTTTTTACCCTGTTTTAGGGTTTCGAAGAAAAGGAAAACCAAACGGAGTCCAATTGACCTGAAACTTTACTGAACTCATTATTGGAAGGAAAGAAGCCCAAAAGACTTGGAGTGCATGTCGGGGGATCTGCAAGGAGGTCATGAGGCAGGAGGGCACGCCCACCCCCCTGGACGCACCCTCCACCCTCGTGAGCTCCTCGTGCCCCCCTGACGTACTTCTTCCGCCTATATATCTCCATATACCCTAAAACATCCGTGGACACAATAGATCGGGAGTTCCGCCGCCAGAAGCCTCTGTAGCCACCAAAAACCAATCTAGACCCGTTCTGGCACCCTACCGGAGGGGGGAATCCCTCTCCGGTGGCCATCTTCATCATCCCGGTGCTCTCCATGATGAGGAGGGAGTAGTTCTCCCTCGGGGCTGAGGGTATGTACCAGTAGCTATGTGTTTGATCTCTCTCTCTCTCTCGTGTTCTTGAGGTGGTACAATCTTGATGTATCGCGAGCTTTGCTATTATATTTGGATCCTATGATGTTTCTTCCCCCCTCTACTCTCTTGTAATGGATTAAGTTTCCCCTTTGAAGTTATCTTATCGGATTGAGTCTTTAAAGATTTGAGAACACTTGATGTATGTCTTGCCGTGCGTATCCGTGGTGACAATGGGATACCACGTGATTCACTTGATGTATGTTTTGGTAATCAACTTGCGGGTTCCGCCCATGAACCTATGCATAGGGGTTGGCACATGTTTTCGTCGTGATTCTCCGGTAGAAACTTTGGGGCAGTCTTTGAGGTTCTGTGTGTTGGTTGAATAGATGAATCTGAGATTGTGTGATTCATATCGTATAATCATACCCACGGATACTTGAGGTGACATTGGAGTATCTAGGTGACATTAGGGTTTTGGTTGATTTGTGTCTTAAGGTGTTATTCTATTACGAACTCTAGGGCTATTTGTGACACTTATAGGAACAGCCCAACAGATTGATTGGAAAGAATAACTTTGAGGTGGTTTCATACCCTACCATAATCTCTTCGTTCGTTCTCCGCTATTAGTAACTTTGGAGTGACTCTTTGTTGCATGTTGAGGGATAGTTATGTGATCCAATTATGTTATTATTGTTGAGGGAACTTACACTAGCGAAAGTATGAACCCTAGGCCTTGTTTCAATGCATTGCAATACCGTTTACGCTCACTTTTATCATTAGTTACCTTGCTGTTTTTATATTTTCAGATTACAAAAACCGTTATCTACTATCCATATACCACTTGTATCACCATCTCTTCGCCGAACTAGTGCACCTATACAATTACCATTGTATTGTGTGTGTTGGGGACACAAGAGACTCTTCGTTATTTGGTTGCAGGGTTGCTTGAGAGAGACCATCTTCATCCTATGCCTCCTACGGATTGATAAACCTTAGGTCATCCACTTGAGGGAAATTTGCTACTGTCCTACAAACCTCTGCACTTGGAGGCCCAACAATGTCTACAAGAACAAGGTTGTGTAGTAGACATCAATCCTCAAAGTTACGGACCCAGACCGTGTAGTTGCTACCATCATCTTTCAACTTAGCTTTCTCTAGGAACGCATTAAAATTCAATGGAACAATAGCACGGGCCATCTATCTACAACAACATAGACATGCAAAATACTATCAGGTTTTAAGTTCATGATAAAGTAAAGTTCAACTAATCAAATTACTTAAGAATTCCCACTTAGACATCTCTCTAATCATCTAAGTGATCACGTGATCCATATCAACTAAACCATGTCCGATCATGTGACGCCCCGAGATCGATGTGCTAGGTGTCTTCCAGTTATTCGCTGTTGTTGCCTTGTCATTGCTTGCGTGTCATGCATTTCATATCATGTCATCATGTGCATTTCATTTGCATACATGTTCGTCTCATGCATCCGAGCATTTTCCCCGTTGTCCGTTTTGCATTCCGGCGCTTCTATGTCCTCCGGTGGTCCTTTCTACCTCTTTTCGTGTGCGGGTGTTAAACGTTTTCGGATTGGGCCGAGACTTGTCATGCGGCCTTGATTTACTACCGATAGACCGCCTGTCAAGTTTCGTGCCATTTGGACTTCGTTTGATACTCCAACGGTTAACCAAGGGACCGAAAAGGCCTCGTGTGTGTTGCAGCCCAACACCCTTCCAAAGTGGCGCAAAACCCACCTAAACCTCTTCCATCATCTCGGTCGTTCAATCACGATCGTGTGGCCGAAAACCGCACCTCATTTGGACTCTCCTAGCTCCCTCTACCTAAAAATATGTGGCTCTCCCCGAAATTCGCGGACGAAACCCTAGTCTTCCTCCCCTCGCGCCGCCGGACGTTTCTTGCTCCCGCGCCGGACATGTCCACCCTCCACATCACTCCGACCAATGGTGTCGTGCCACGTCAGCTTCCCCACCGCCTCTGCCACTCAGGCTTCGCCACCTCAGCGCGGACCGCGCCCCACTTTGCCGCACCACCCGCCGAAGCCCGCTGGGGCCCGAGGCCGGCCCGCCCCGGGCCAGATCTGGGCCGCGCCCCGCGCCCGTTCGCCACCGCGACGCCCACGCGCGCCTCCGCCGCCCCAAGCTACTCGAGCCGGCGCCGCCACCTTCGCCCGTTGAACCTCGCCGGCGACCTCCACCCGCCTCGCCGCCCGTTTCCCGCCGTCGCCGCCGCCGTTCTCCACCGGGAGTGCTCGCTCCTCGCCGTCTCAGTGCCGGATCTGGTAGCCGCTGCCCCGGATCTGCCCTCCTCGCCTGGCTTCCTCGCTGTCCCGGCACTCCAGTCGCTGGAGTCGGAGGTCGCCGCTGCCATGGCCTTGCTCGGCTCCTGTTGAGGAGACGACGAGCGCCCGCTTGTGGGCCGCCTCTCCCCTCACACCCGTGGGCCCCGTCTTGGGCCACCTCAGCCACCGGCCCAGCAGCGCCTCTCCCTCAGGACCACCTCGCCTCTTCTCGTCTTGGGCCGAGCCCACTGGGTGAGCTAACCATAAATCCCGCTCCGAGCACCCTTTACTATTCTACACCTAGATCCAGACTTGGTTTTTTTCTCTAAGTCCCAGTTCCCAGTAATTTTATGCTTACTTTGACGCATCATAACTTCCTCATCATGGCTCCGATTCGTGTGTGTAGCATATCAAAATGTTCGTCTTGACGAGTACATAATTTCATCTCATTGAATCATTTTCATTTGAGCTCATCTTGATGCCCGAAATGCTATTGGAAGAGGCTACATGATTATTATTCCAGATTTGTTTCAGCAAATGGCTTTTTGTCATTTTTTGCCATGACTAATGTGTGCATGCTATGATCCTGAGCTCTACATGTGTTTTGATGTATGCCATGCCATCTTTACAGGGGTGTATGCCATGTATTTTTGTGATCTTAGTGGTGACTAGCACAAGCATGCAAAGTAGCTTACTCGATGATGCTGATTTCAGGGACTTAGAACTCCACTAAGTCCTTGTCCTGCTATTGTTTTTATGCCATATGTTCATATTGTTTCCTAGTGATCCATGCCTCTTTTGAGGATGATCAGTAAGGATGTTTTGTTAATATTGTTGTGCTCTATCCATCCATGTCTTTGTTTGCATTTATGGAGCACCCTAGCTTGAGTCAATCGAGCTCTACTTTTGCTATAAAATGTTCCTAGCAGATTGTTAACATGTTTAGCAATTTTGCCGAGCGTGTTGTTGTTGATCCGTGCATGCTATGTTGTTGTTCTTGCCATGTCTAGCTCCTATGCCATGTTTTCTTGCTGGGTGTATGCTTAGATTATCATGCCATGCTCTGTAGTGAGTGCATCGAGCTCGTAAACATGCCTACTTGTTAATCTGTTTGCATGCTCCAGTTTTTCACTAAGTCTGAATCTGTTTATGTTTTTGCTATGTTCACATGCTTACAATTGTACTTTCTGATCCCTTTTGGCTCAAGGTCACTAAGGGACTTTTGTTATATGCTTTGAGTAGCTTCATGCCATGCGTTGCTTTGCCATGATATATTCCTGTAGCATGTAGTTTTCGTGCTCTAAACATTGCTTCCTGATGATAAATTCCTGACTTGTTGATAATTTCACTAATTCTGTAACCTATTATCGTTTGCACTTTTGCCATGCTTGTTTGAACCTGCTATTGAGTGAATTAGCCATAGCTCAGTGTTCATCTTTTGTCAAGCATCATGAGTGGATCCCTGCCATGTATTTTGTTGCCATGTTTGAGTGCTGTAGCATATTTATCTTGATGCATTTAGTTGGCTACTTGTTGTTTATCGCAGACCGGTGCCATATTTGTTTTGCTTGCCATTTCCAAACCGTGCATCCGATTCCGGTGATCTTTATATCGATTTCAACCGAAATCACCTACCCTTTCCAGTGGCACTCTTGGATTTCCAGGTTGAGGCCAGATTCAATATTTCCTTTCCAAATCATGCATATGCACCGCATACCGCATCCCGCATATCATGCCATGTTCATGTGTTGGTTGTTTACTATGTTGTTTGCTTTCTTTCCGATGTACTTCTTCTCGGTAATCCGGTAACGTCGTGTTGTGAGGATTCGTTCGACTACGTCCGTTTGTCTTCTTCATGGGCTCGTTCTTCTTCCTTTCGGGATCTTAGGCAAGATGACCATACCCTCAAAATCACTTCTACCTTTGCTTGCTAGATGCTCGCTCTTTTGCTATGCCTATGCTGCGATACCTACCACTTGCTACATCATGCCTCCCATATTGTTACGCCAAGCCTCTAACCCACCTTGTCCTAGCAAGCCGTTGTTTGGCTATGTTACCGCTTTGCTCAGCCCCTCTTATAGCATTGTTAGTTGCAGGTGAAGATTGGAGTTTGTTCCTTGTTGGAACATGGATATTATTGTTGGGATATCACAATATCTCTTATTTAATTAATGCATCTATATATTTGGTAAAGGGTGGAAGGCTCGGCCTTATGCCTAGTGTTTTGTTCCACTCTTGCCGCCCTAGTTTCCGTCATATCGGTGTTATGTTCCCGGATTTTGTGTTCCTTACACGGTTGGGTTATAATGGGAACCCCTTGACAGTTCGCTTTGAATAAAACTCCTCCAGCAAGGCCCAACCTTGGTTTTACCATTCGCCACCTAGCCTTTTTCCCTTGGGAGTCGCGCATCTCGAGGGTCATCTTATTTTAACCCCTCCGGGCCAGTGCTTGTCTAAGTGTTGGTCCAAACTAGAGCCCCTTGCAGCACCACCTCGGGGAAACTCGAGGGCTGGTTTTAGTTGTACGGATTGCTTATCCGGTGTGCCCTGAGAACGAGATATGTGCAGCTCCTATCGGGATGTCGGCGCATCGGGCGGTCTTGCTGGACTTGTTTTACCATTGTCGAGGATGTCTTGTAACCGGGATGCCGAGTCTGATCGGATTGTCTTGGGAGAAGGAATATCCTTCGTTGACCATGAGAGCTTGTGATGGGCTAAGTTGGGACACCCCTACAGGGATTTGAGCTTTCGAAAGCCGTGCCCGCGGTTATGGGCAGATGGGAATTTGTTAATGTCCGATTGTAGAAAACCTGAAACTTAACCTTAATTGAAATGCATCAACCGCATGTGTAACCATGATGGTCTCTTTTCGGCGGAGTCCGGGAAGTGAACACAGTGTTGGAGTTATGTTTTGACGTAGGTTGTTCTAGGATCACTTCTTGATCATAGTTCATCGATCGTGCTTTGCCTTCTCTCCTCGCTCTCTTTTGCGTATGTTAGCCACCATATATGCTAGTCGCTTGCCGCAACTCCACCTCATACCTTTTACCTACCTATAAGCTTAAATAGTCTTGATCGCGAGGGTGTGAGATTGCTGAGTCCCCGTGGCTCACAGATACTTCCAAAACCAGTTTGCAGGTGCCGATGAAACCCTGCAGGTGACGCAACCGAGCTCATGGAGGAGCTTGATGAAGACCTTATTCATTTTGTTGTTTCGCTTCCTTTTGATCAGTAGTGGAGCCCAGTTGGGATGATCTGGGATCTGTGTAGCATTTGGGGTAGTCTTCTTTTGTTTTGGTTCTGTAGTCGGATCTTGAGTGTATCTGGATGAATGTAATGTTTTATTCATGTAATTGTGTGAAGTGGCGATTGTAAGCCAACTATGTATATTTTTCCCTTATGTATTACTTGGGTTGTGTGAAGATTACCTCACTTGCGACATTGGTTACAATGCGGTTATGCCTCTAAGTCGTGCTTCAACACATGGGAGATATAGCCGCATCATGGGCGTTACAAGTTGGTAATCAGAGCCTTCCCCGACTTAGGAGCCCCCCTACTTGATCGAATCACTGGCGTTGTTGAGTCTAGAAAAATGTTTTGAGTCATTTAGGATTATATATATCAGAGAGTATGATTGTTTTTACTCCTCAGTCCCTTCATCGCTCTGGTGAGGCATCCTGACGTAGAGTTTTGACTCTTCTCGTCTCAAATTTCACTAAATTTTTTTAGGATCACGTGGGTATCTTGGAATCGTTTCGATGGTTTTGTGATGAGAACATTGTTCTTGGTGCCTCCTGACATTTAGGGGTTGTGGCAGTGTCCCGGGGAGTTAAGCTCTGAGGTGTTGTCGTCACAATTTTATCGTTGCAGTTCTAGAATACCTGAGTTTCACCGACATCGAAAATCTCTTTTATGCAGTTGTTGGTGAGATAACCTCGATGCCACCCAGTACTGGGGCGGGAGTTCGGGAGTATTGCCATAACTCGTATAACAGATGCTTTTCGAAGGTTGAGGTAAATGATTTCGGAAGGTTTCTTGGTTATGTGTTGAAGGATGGATACAGCTGGATGTAGGATTTGCTAGTTTTGGGTGAGATATTATGCTTCCCCTGTATCCCCAACACCAGATTGCATAACCGGGAAATTTCGGGAGTTTATAAGTGGGAATTCAAGTAGCTCTTAGGATATCCTTCCGACAGATGTGTGATATGAGATTGGGGTTCGACGTCTAGTGGTCCGCCTATCCACGGTTGGTTTTACAGTGGTCTCGTTGTGTCTTAAAGAGTCCTTGCCTATGCTGACTCGGGAATGCTTTGTATGTCATGTGCACTGCCTTGTACATGATGGTGCTGTACGATCGAGCCCGTGTAGGCCCCACCATGAAATCTTCGGACGAAATCTTTATCATATGTTTGTTCCAGCTTATTTTGCAAGCCAATCCTTTGTTTTGTTTTCAGTTGTGGTATTCGAGTTGCTTCGAAGTCAAATGTTGATTCCATACCTTTCCTAAATGGTGTTCTCATACTCCTATGTGAATGCAATCCTTCTTGATCTTCGAGCTTGCCATCTCAATTTCTTCTGAACCGGTGTGCTTCTCGTCAAGTGGACCCGTTCATTTTTGACAGCCGCGAGATCAATTCTCAGTTCTTTGCAACGGCGTTTGTTTCATCCGTTCCAAGTTGACTTTGTTTTCCCACCCTCCCTCCCTTGTTTTTCTTCAAGGACTCAGTTTCCTTAATTCGTTATCCATTTTATGGATGTGAAGTATCTCCACTCTTTTCAATCAACGTTCTTACACGATGGTTCTCTTGAAGATGCTCTACTCGTTCGTCATTCTTCATTTTTCCCCTCCGGTGGATTCAATTCAAGTTTTCAGTGTTGAGTATATTCCTTTTCCTCGCGTCTAATGCTTTTTCCATGCCGGTGCACCCCTGAATCATCCACTTCTTGCTATTCAATTATTCCGGAGTGCTCAAGATATCTCAGAAGGCTCGTCTTGTCATTCAAGATCCATTCAAGCACTTTTTGAGGATGTTATCTCTTTCAAGTCATTTTAGTTCAACCGGTGCAAATCTCTCTTCAAAATCATTCAACGGTGTATCTTTACAGTGGCCCCTAACCCACAGGTCTTTTCCAGGATCTTACCTGACTCTTCTAATTTTACCGGAGCTATTCTCAAATCATTCATAGTTTGACGTAAGAATGAATTTTCATCAGTCAAATGCTTTTTCCAAGATATGGCACATTCTTTTCATCGTTGGTTCAACCTCTCTAATTTTCATTCCGGAGTGCCTCAACAATTCATGGTGGTGTTTCTCCTTGTCATTCTCAACACTTGAAGACCAAAGAAGAGTTTTTCCTCCAAATCTTATCCGTTCTCCCAAAGATTCGTGGTTCTAGCTTATTGCCGTTCTTTCACCATTGTATTCGTTTGTGAGTATCCTTTTCACCCTTCCGGAGCAATTCAAGAGTCTTTTCAGTTTGATTCTCTGAAGGACATCATTTCAGTATTATTCATTCTAGCTTTCAGCTTCTCGTTCTCCAAATCTTACCGCTGTATCATGTAAGTATCCTCTAATCAGCTTGGGATCTCTTCGTTCACTTGCATCTAAATTCTCTCATGTATCTTCGTTCATTTGCTAATTCTTACTGGTGATTCACCCTTTTACTTCGTTATTTTTCAATTCTTACGGTGGTTCGTTCAAGATCTCTCTTCCTTGATTATTAGATCAATTCTTTCGTTCTTTCAAATTCTACTGGTGGTTCGTTGAAGACCTTCCCAAGTTGGCGTGATATCTATCTTAATCCTTTCTACGGGAATAAGTAGTATGCCAAATCCGTTGCTTATCATCAATTAAATTGGTGAAGGATATGCATAACATAATTCTTATTCTTGTTTCATCCAAGTGATAAATTCCTTCCTTCGGAGTTTGTTCTTGATGAATAAATTCATGATTTTTCTTTTGTTCATCTTTTCTTTCTCGAAGTTCCAAGCTCTAACTATCACGGAGATCCATCTAAATCATTACAAGGTTTCACCTTGTGTTTTCAACTTCTCTTTCTTTTCGTTATCCTTTTGTTTACCGGAGTTCTTCATGGAGGCTCTACATGTTGGTTCATCAAGGATTTAATTCCTTCTCGAAGTGTTAATTGAGATTCTTTTCAGAGAAGCTCGAGCATTCTTCATCTTGCAATCCGGAGTGCATTTCTTTCTACCGTATCATTGGAGGTGGTATTATGTCATTCTTGATAATTTGAGTTCATGTTTCATGATTCACATGCTGTTAAGAATGAGGTATGTTAAATCCATCTACCCCTCCATTGGAGTTATCTTGTGCCATGTTTCACCTAAAGCCTTCCCTAAGGATTGTTGCTATTTATGGTGCTTATAAATGGCCCAAGTTATTCGTTTATCCTCCCGGTGAGATAAGTTTTCTCGTCTCCTTGTTCATATCAGTCCAATCTATTGTTTTTTTCCGTTAGTGGCAGAATTTCACCTCATAGTTGTGAGATGTTCTCCATAAGCCCATATCAAGCTTATCCTTTTCGTTGGTGGTTTTTCCAACAATTCTGTTCGACTTTTCTCCTGAGGATGCCTTCTCAAGCTCTTTTGTGGCAGAAGTTGGCATTTTCTTCTCCATTCTTTTATTTCAATTATCTATCTTCTATTTCTTCCTTCCGGAGGCATTGTGATGTTGCTCTCTTAAACCCATCTTCTTGTTTTGTCAGGATCGTGTTCTTTTCTTGGTTTATCCATTTAACCAGAGTGTTGTGTCCCTTTGCTCAGCTTTTTCATTTTATCAAGTCTTTCATTCTCTTTTCAACCGAAGTGCTACCCACATCAGTTCTTTCTTTTCCTCTTTCTTAACGGAGTGCTTTCAACTTCATTCATCTCTGTTGTAATCTTTTCTTGAAATGGCTTAACCTTTTCAAGGTTCTTTGGTTTCACTCATTCGTCAAAGAAGCAACTTAGTTTTACCTCTTCTCTTTCTCTTCCGTTTTCCCTCCGGTGCCATTCTAGATCTCAGGATGAGATCCTCTCGTAGTGGTCGAGTGTTGTGACGCCCCGAGACCGATGTGCCAGGTGTCTTCCAGTTATTCGCTGGTGTTGCCTTGCCATTGCTTGCGTGTCATTCATTTCATATCATGTCATCATGTGCATTTCATTTGCATACATGTTCGTCTCATGCATCCGAGCATTTTCCCCGTTGTCCGTTTTGCATTTCGGCGCTTCTATGTCCTCCGGTGGTCCTTTCTACCTCTTTTCGTGTGCGGGCGTTAAACATTTTCGTATTGGACCGAGGCTTGTCATGCGGCCTTGGTTTACTACTGATAGACCGCCTACCAAGTTTCGTGCCATTTGGACTTCGTTTGATATTCCAACGGTTAACCGAGGGACCGAAAAGGCCTCATGTGTGTTGCAGCCCAACACCCTTCCAAAGTGGCCCAAAACCCAAGAAAACCTCCTCCATCATCTCGGTCGTTCGATCACGATCGCGTGGCCAAAAACCGCACCTCATTTGGACTCTCCTAGCTCCCTCTACCTATAAATATGTGGCTCTCCCCGAAATTCGCGGACGAAACCCTAGTCTTCCTCCCCTCGCGCCGCCGGCCGTTTCTTGCTCCCGCGCCGGACATGTCCGCCCTCCACATCACTCCGACCAATGGCGTCGTGCCACGTCAGCTTCCCCGCCGCCTCAGCCACTCGGGCTTCGCCACCTCAGCGCGGACCGCGCCCCACTTTGCCACACCACCCGCCGAAGCCCGCCGGGGCCCGAGGCCGGCCCGCCCAAGGCCAGATCTGGGCCGCGCCCCGCGCCCGTTCGCCACCGCAACGCCCGCGCGCGCCTCCGCCGCCCAAGCTACTCGATCCGGCGCCGCCACCTTCGCCCGTTGAACCTCGCCGGCGACCTCGACCCACCTCGCCGCCCGTTTCCCGCCGTCGCCGCCGTCGTTCTACGCCGGGAGCGCTCGCTCCTCGCCGTCTTAGTGCCGGATCCGGTAGCCGCCGCCCCGGATCTGCCCTCCTCGCCTGGCTTCCTCGCCGTCCCCGCGCTCCGGTCGCCGGAGTCGGAGGTCGACGCCGCCATGGCCTCGCTCGGCTCCTGTCGAGGAGACGACGAGCGCCCGCTCGTGGGCTGCCTCTCCCCTCGCGCCCATGGGCCCCGTCTTGGGCCACCTCAGCCGCTGGCCCAGCAGCGCCTCTTCCTCAGGACCACCTCGCCTTTTCTCCTCTTGGGCCGAGCCCACTGGGTGAGCTGACCATAAATCCCGCTCCGAGCACCCTTTACTATTCTATGCTCAGATCCAGACTTGGGTGTTTTTTCTCCAAGTCCCAGTTCCCAGTAATTTTATGCATACTTTGACGCATCAGAACTTCCTCAACGTGGCTCCGATTCATGCGTGTAGCATATCAAAATGTTCGTCTCGACGAGTACATAATTTAATCTTATTGAATCATTTTCATTTGAGCTCATCTTGATGCCCGAAATGCTATTAGAAGAGGGCTATGTGATGATTATTTCAGATCTGTTTCAGCAAATGGCCTTTTGTCATTTTTGCCATGATTAATGTGTGCATGCTATGATCCTGAGCTCTACATGTGTTTTGATGTATGCCATGCCATCTTTACAGGGGTGTATGCCATGTATTTTTGTGATCTTCATGGTGACTAGCACAAGCATGCAAAGTAGCTTACTCGATGATGCTGATTTCAGGGACTTAGAATTTCACTAAGTCCTTGTCCTGCTATTGTTTTTATGCCATATGTTCATGTTGTTTCCTAGTGATCCATGCCTCTTTTGAGGATGATCAGTAAAGATGTTTTGTTAATATTGTTGTGCTCTAACCATCCATGTCTTTGTTTGCATTTATGGAGCACCCTATCTTGAGTCAATCGAGCTCTACTTTTGCTATAAAATGTTCCTGGCAGATTGTTAACATGTTTAGCAATTTTGACGAGCGTGTTATTGTTGATCCGTGCATGCTATGTTGTTGTTCTTGCCACGTCTAGCTCCTATGCCATGTCTTCTTGCTGGGTGTATGCTTAGATTATCATGCCATGTTCTGTAGTGAGTGCATCGAGCTCATAAATATGCCTACTGGTTAATCTGTTTGCATGCTCCAGTTTTTCACTAAGTCTTAATCTGTTTATGTTTTTGCTATGTTCACATGCTTGCAATTGTACTTTCTGATCCCTTTTGGCTCAAGGTCACTATAGGACTTTTGTTATATGCTTTGAGTAGCTTCATGCCATGCCTTGCTTTGCCATGATATGTTCCTGTAGCATGTAGTTTTCGTGCTCTAAACATTGCTTCCTGATGATAAATTCCTGACTTGTTGATAATTTCACTAAGTCCGTAGCGTTGTTAGTTGCAGGTGAAGATTGGAGTTTGTTCCTTGTTGGAACATGGATATTATTGTTGGGATATCACAATATCTCTTATTTAATTAATGCATCTATATATTTGGTAAAGGGTGGAAGGCTCAGCCTTATGCCTGGTGTTTTGTTCCACTCTTGCCGCCCTAGTTTCTGTCATATCGGTGTTATGTTCCCGGATTTTGCGTTCCTTACACGGTTGGGTTATAATGGGAACCCCTTGACAGTCCGCTTTGAATAAAACTCCTCCAGCAAGGCCCAACCTTGGTTTTACCATTCGCCACCTAACCTTTTTCCCTTGGGAGTCGCGTATCCCGAGGTTCATCTTATTTTAACCCCCCCGGGCCAGTGCTTGTCTAAGTGTTGGTCCAAACTAGAGCCCCTTGCAGCGCCACCTCGGGGAAACTCGAGGTATGGTTTTAGTTGTACGGATTGCTTATCCGGTGTGCCCTGAGAACGAGATATGTGCAGCTCCTATCGGGATGTCGGCGCATCGGGCGGTCTTGCTGGACTTGTTTTACCATTGTCGAGGATGTCTTGTAACCGGGATGCCGAGTCTGATCGGATTGTCTTGGGAGAAGGATTATCCTTCGTTGACCGTGAGAGCTTGTGATGGGCTAAGTTGGGACACCCCTGCAGGGATTTAAACTTTCGAAAGCCGTGCCCGCGGTTATGGGAAGATGCGAATTTGTTAATGTCCGGTTGTAGAAAACCTGAAACTTAACCTTAATTAAAATGCATCAACCGCGTGTGTAACCGTGATGGTCTCTTTTCGGCGAAGTCCGGGAAGTGAACACGGTGTTGGAGTTATGTTTTGACGTAGGTTGTTCTAGGATCACTTCTTGATCATAGTTCATCGATCGTGCTTTGCCTTCTCTCCTCGCTCTCTTTTGCGTATGTTTGCCACCATATATGCTAGTCGCTTGCCGCAGCTCCGCCTCATACCTTTTACCTACCTATAAGCTTAAATAGTCTTGATCGCGAGGGTGTGAGATTGCTAAGTCCCCGTGGCTCACAGATACTTCCAAAACCAGTTTGTAGGTGCCGATGAAACCCTGCAGGTGACGCAACCAAGCTCATGGAGGAGCTTGATGAAGACCTTATTTGTTTTGTTGTTTCACTTCCTTTTGATCAGTAGTGGAGCCCAGTTGGGACGATCGGGGATCTGTGTAGAATTTGGGGTAGTCTTCTTTTGTTTTGGTTCCGTAGTCGGACCTTGAGTGTATCTGGATGAATGTAATGTTTTATTCATGTAATTGTGTGAAGTGGCGATTGTAAGCCAACCATGTATCTTTTTCCCTTATGTATTACATGGGTTGTGTGAAGATTACCTCACTTGCGACATTGCTTACAATGTGGTTATGCCTCTAAGTCGTGCTTCAACATGTGGGAGATATAGCCGCATCATGGGCGTTACAGATCATCACGTGAGATGGAGTAGTTCTCAATGGTGAACATCACTATGTTGATCATATCTACTATATGATTCACGCTCGACCTTTTAGTCTCAGTGTTCCGAGGCCATATCTACATATGCTAGGCTCGTCATGTTTAACCTGAGTATTCTGCATGTGCAAAACTGGCTTGCACCCGTTGTATGTGAACGTAGAGCTTATCAAACCCGATCATCACGTGGTGTCTTGGCACGACGAACTGTAGCAACAGTGCATACTCAGGGAGAACACTTATAGCTCGAAATGTAGTGAGATATCATCTTATAAAGCTACCGCCGAACTAAGCAAAATAAGATGCATAAAAGATAAACATCACATGCAATCAATATAAGTGATATGATATGGCCATCATCATCTTGTGCCTTTGATCTCCATCTTTAAAGCACCGTTATGATAACCATCGTCACAGGCTTGACACCTTGATCTCCATCGAAGCATCGTTGTCGTCTCGCCAACTATTGCTTCTATGACTATCGCTACTGCTTAGTGATAAAGTAAATCAATTACATGTCAATTGCATTTCATACAATAATGCGACAACCATATGGCTCCTGCTAGTTGCCGATAACTGTGCTACAAAACATGATCATCCGATTCAACTAAAGCTGGAGAAACAGACACCCACTAGCCACCTGTGTGCGAAGCACGTCGGTACAACCAGTTTCGCGTAAGCATATGCGTAATGTCGGTCTGGGCCGCTTCATCCAACAATGCCGCTGAATCAAGAATCAACTAGTGACGGCAAGCAATATGTATATACGCACGCCCACAACTCCTTTGTGTTCTACTCATGCATATAACATCTACGCATAAACCTGACTCTGATACCACTGTTAGGGAATGCAGTAATTTCAAAAAATTCCCTACGCACACGCAAGATCATGGTGATGCAGAGCAACGAGAGGGGAGAGTATCGTCTATGTACCCTTGTAGACCGTAAGAGGAAGCATTATGACAACACGGTTGATGTAGTCGTACGTCTTCACGATCGACCGATCTAGCACCGAAGGTACGACACCTCCATGATCTGCACACGTTCGTCTCAGTGACGTTCCGTGAACTCACGATCTAGTAGAGCTTCGAGGGAGAGCTTCGTAAGCATGACGGCATGATGACAGTGATGATGTTGCTACCGAAACAGGGCTTCACTAAGCACCGCTATGATATTACCGAGGTGGATTATGGTAGAGGGGGGCACCACACACGGCTGAAGATCAATGATCAACTTGTGTGTCTATGGGGTGCCCCCTCCCCCGTATATAAAGGAGTGGAGGAGGGGGAGGGGGCCGGCCTCCTAGGCGCGCCCCAAGGGGAGTCCTACTCCCACCGGGAGTAGGATTCCCCCCTTGCCTTGTTGGATTTAGGAGAGAAGGAAGGAGGAGGGAGGAGGAAGGAAAGGGGGCCCGGCCACCCTCCCAATTCGGATTGGGCTTGGGGGGGTCCCCTCCTTTTCTCCTTTCACCTCTCTCCCACTATGGCCCAATAAGGCCCATATACCTCCCGGGGGGTTCCGGTAACCTCCCGGTGCTCTGGTATACTCCTGTTTTCACCCGAAACCATTCCGATGTCCAAACATAGGCTTCCAATATATTGATCTTTATTTCTCGACCATTTCGAGACTCCTCGTTATGTCTGTGATAAAATCTGGGAGTCCGAACTACCTTCGGTACATCAAAACACATAAACTCGTAATACCGATCGTCACCGAATGTTAAGCGTGCGGACCCTACGGGTTCGAGAACTATGTAGACATGACCGAGACATGTCTTCGGTCAATAACCAATAGCGGAACCTGGATGCTCATATTGGTTCCTACATATTCTATGAAGATCTTTATCGGTCAAACCGCATAACGGTATACATTGTTCCCTTTGTCATCGGTATGTTACTTGCCCGAGATTCGATCGTCGGTATCTCAATACCTAGTTCAATCTCATTACCGGCAAGTATCTTTACTCGTTCCGTAATGATACATCCCGTAACTAACTCATTAGCTACATTGCTTGCAAGGCTTATTGTGATATACATTACCGAGAGGGCCCAGAGATACCTCTCCGACAACTGAGTGACAAATCCTAATCTTGATCCATGCCAACTCAACAAACACCATCGGAGACACCTGTAGAGCACCTTTATAATCACCCAGTTATGTTGTGACGTTTGGTAGCACACAAAGTGTTCCTCCGGTATTTGGGAGTTGCATGATCTCATAGTGATAGGAACATGTATAGTTATGCAAAACGCAAATAGCAACAAACTAAACGATCATCGTGCTAAGCTAATGGATGGGTCAAGTCAATCACATCATTCTCTAATGATGTGATCCCGTTAATCAAATGAAAACTCATGTCTATGGTTAGGAAACATAACCATCATTGATTAAACGAGCTAGTCAAGTAGAGGCAAACTAGTGACACTTCTTGTTAATACAATTCTAGCATGAATAATAAACATTTATCATGATATAAGGAAATATAAATAACAACTTTATTATTGCCTCCAGGGCATATTTCCTTCAGGGGACGAGGGCGGCGGCGATGGGGACAGGGACGGCGCGCGGCGGGGGTGGCGAGGGGGACGACGACGGGCTGCGGCGCGGGACGGGGCGGCGGCGATGTCGAAGCAGAGAGGAGAAAAAGTGGGAGATGAGAAACTAATTTTTTTGAAGTGTTGTATATCTAGAAGGCACCTTTAGTACCGGTTGCAGCCACCAACCGGTACTAAAGGGGTGCCCTTCCCGCTGCTCCACCTAGCTAAAGACACCCCCTTTAGAACCAGTTGGAGCCACGCCCCAGTGCTAAAGGGGTGCGCTGGTGCAAGCGAATAGCGGCAAGTTTAGTGCCACCTCGCTAGTTGAGGAGCGCCAAGACTAGTTTATAAACCCCGACGCGGACACTACATTGAGCTCCTCTCTAATGCAGGCCTTCTGGGCCTATCTCTCCTACTCTGCCCTGTGGGGCCTACTGGGCTTGCGGGCCTGCATCCTAGCCCAACTACAGGTTGGGTTTCTAGTCGTATGCAGGCCGATGTGGCCCAGTAGGTAGGCTTTTTTTATTCAGTTTTTTTCTTTTTTCTGCTTTATTTAATTTCTTTTATTTATTTCCGAGTTGTTTTTTTGTTGTATTTAGAGTTTCTTTGTGAATATTTTTGCTTTAGGTACAAAAATTACAAACTTTCTGTTAGTGCGAGTAGTTTCAAAATTTTAATAGTTTAAATTTGAATTATTTGAAATTTGTGTGAATCACTAGTTTGTGAATAACTTCACTTTAAAAATAGACTTTTTAGTGATTCTGTTTTCTTATGTTTAATATTAGTGTGTTTTATCATTATATTCAATTTGGTAATACTTAGGTTATTTAAAAAATGAAATGCCTTTGTAACAGATGAGTTTTTGTCCGAAACCCTGATACTTCAAAAGAGATCGTGCATTTTGTACACGAACTGCATCCAGTTTTTGCCGTAACCCTCTCAACTTTTTTGCACATGCTATGTGGGTGAAATGATGATACCATGCCAAGTTTCAAACTATTCAGAGTTCATTTGTAGTGCTTTTTATTTTCAGGGTCATTTAGCTCAAAAAAATCAGTAAATGCATGAAAAATAGCAAATGATGTCGGAAAGGGTTGAAAATTGATGATGTGGCTTTGAATGGTGCATACTGAATGCACAAAAAGTCTAGAGTTGAAATAAGTCAAAAAATGAAATGCCTTTGTAACAGATGAATTTTCGTCCGAAACTCTGATACTTCGAAAGAGATTGTCCATTTTGTACATGAAGTGCATCTAGTTTTTGCCGTAACCCTCTCTACTTTTTTGCACATGCTATGTGGGTGAAATGATGATACTATGCCAACTTTCAACCTTTTCAGAGTTCATTTGTAGCGCTTTTCAATTTCAGGGTCATTTAGCTCAAAAAGTCAGTAAATGCATGAAAAATAGCAAATGATGTCAGAAAGGGTTGAAAATTGAGGACGTGGCTTTGAATGGTGCATACTAAATGCACAAAAGTCTGGAGTTGAAATAAGTTTAAAAAAATGAAATGCCTTTTGTAACACATGAGTTTTCGTCCGAAACCCTGATACTTCGAAAGAGATTGTCCATTTTGTACACGAAGTGCATCCAATTTTTGCCGTAACCCTCTCTACTTTTTTGCACATGCTATGTGGGTGAAATGATGATACCATGCCAACTTTCAACCTTTTCAGAGTTCATTTGTAGAACTTTTCAATTTCAGGGTCATTTCAGGGAAGGAGGAGTAGGAGAGAAGGAAAGCCCACCCCAAACCTATTCCAATTCGGCCTCCTGCCCAAGGGGGGCGCACCAGCCCCTTGTGGGCTGGTGTGCTTCCTTCTTATGGCCCATAAGGCCCATAACTTCTCCCGGGGGGTTCCGGTAACCTCCCGGTACTCCGAAAAAATGCGCGAACCACTCGAAACCATTCTGATGTCCAAACATAGACTTCCAATATATCGATCTTTATGTATCGACCATTTCGAGACTCCTCGTCATGCTCGTGATCGCATCTGGGATTCCAAGCAACCTTCGGTTCATCAAAACACATAAACTCATAATATCGATCGTCACCGAACGTTAAGCGTGCGGACCCTATGTGTTCGAGAACTATGTAGGCATGACCGAGAATCACTTTCGGTCAATAACCAATAGAGTAACCTGGATGCTCATATTGGTTTCTACATATTCTACGAAGATCTTTATCGGTTAAACCGCATAACAACATACGTTGTTCCCTTTGTCATCGGTATGTTACTTGCCCGAGATTCGATCGTCAGTATCTCAATACCTAGTTCAATATCGTTACTGGCAAGTATCGTTACTCGTTCCATAATGCATCATCCCGCAACTAACTCATTAGTCACAATGCTTGCAAGGCTTATAGTGATGTGCATTACCGAGAGGGCCCAGAGATACCTCTCTGATACTCGGAGTGACAAATCCTAATCTCGATCTATGCCAACTCAACAAACACCATTGGAGACACCTATAGAGCACCTTTATAATCACCCAGTTACGTTGTGACGTTTAGTAGCACACAAAGTGTTCCTTCGGTATTCGGGAGTTGCATGATCTCATAGTCATAGGAACATGTATAAGTTATGGAGAAAGCAATAGCAACAAACTAAACGATCATCGTGCTAAGCTAACGGATGAGTCAAGACAATCACATCATTCTCTAATGATGTGATCCCATTAATCAAATGACAACTCATGTCTATGGTTAGGAAACATAACCATCACTACAAAAAATACACTTCCGTTTGTCACAGGAGGTCACGTTTTCTATCATGCATGTACATCCATGACGATTTTATGACAGAATCAAGATAGTCATACATGTGCTGTCGTAGAAGTGTTCCATGACATTACCAAAATTATCATCATGAAAGTGTCCACTTCCATGACGATAAATCGCGCGTCACGGAAGTGCTTTCATCAAGGGTGACTGACACGTGGTATCCACCTTAAAGGAACGCCGTTAAGCTATTGGGTCTGGTTTTGGATCCGATAACCCGTTAACAGCCCCGACCTATGGGGATTTTTCACGTGTAAAATCATCATTGGCTGGAGGAAACACGTGTCGGCTCACCGTTGGGACAGATATCATCCACTCATTGGACCCAAAGCACCTATGATACGTCGACACGTGGCACGGCCCAATAGAGGCCCATTCCTGGGAAAAGGCCGGCCCGTTTGACTTGGTCAAAATGTGGCAGGCCAGCCCACTACAAGCCTGTTAACGGCCTGTTTGCATATAGCCGATTTACAGCCTGCTAACCCAGGGACCGTTTACGGCCTATCCGAATTAGGCCTAGTAGCGTCATCTGGGCCGTCTAATATAATTCCAGCTCGTTTTAACTTCTGACCCATGTATGGCCCATGACGTCTTTTGGCCCATATGAGGCCCTTATTACTCCCGACCCATTAATGGCCCATTATAAAACTGGCCGGTAATGAACAGTGTATCACTTTATACCCATTAACGGCACGTGGTGAAACTGGCCCATAATGAACAGTGTATCACTTTATACCCATTAACGGCCCATTATTCCGTTGGGCCGTTTCCAGCCCATGTTAACTTTCGGCCTTCTCAGGGCCCATTTATTCTTGGGCTCATTTCCAGCATTCATTTACTTACGGCCCGTTACTATCATTTTCTGCTTGTGGGCCAAATTCAGCCCGTGGTTACAATCGGCCCATTTGTGGCCCGTTAATACGTTGGGCCGTATTCATAGCGTCATCAAATACGCCCGATTAATGACGACCCGTTACGGTCGGCCCATGAATGGATGATTTCAACTCTAGCCCATTTACGGCCATAATGTGGTCTATTATTGGCCCATGTTTAGCCAACCGATCATACGGCCCATAGAAGGCCCATTGATGATACGACCCGTAGAAGGCCCATTGTGTCTACGACCCGTAGAAGGCCCATTGTTTCTACGCCACGTAGAAGGCCCATTGTTTCTATGGCACTTAGAAGGCCCATTGTTTCTACGTCCTGTAGGAGGCTCATGTTAACTACAGCCGGTGGGCATCAAAGTTCGCCACCAGTGCAAATATAGGGAACAGCCTACACTATACAAAAATGGCTTGCTGTTTTCTTCAGCCGGTGGCTGCACGTTAAGAACAAATTTTGTATCACACCAAAACAAATTACAACTATAAAACAAAGGAAGGTTGGCATAAAAGTTAACAGTCTAGCGGATAAATGCACCACCAGAAGTTTAGAAGCTCAGTTCATTTGACTTGACTGTTACATTTTCATGCTGTATTGTCTGATGGAGTACCATAACCTCCGCCTTCAGTTCTCCTAGGCTCCTGAACAACATAGCAAATGTTTGATAGTCTGCTTTCAGAACCATGCATATCTTGACAACATCGAAAAATGTCTCTCCTTGTTTCACAAAGGGTCTCTATTAGGGAATGGACTTGTGTCTGGAGCGTAGATAGAACATTGTTTTGAGCTTGCATATCTTGATCATGAGGCAGTTTGGACGAGATTGCCTTAACAACCAACCCAGTATTACACAGGAACATTCTTTTGGCACCGTTAGTGGACAGGTACTGACCCACTGCAGCAAGAGCTGACATTGCGGTTATAGTTGCCTCGCCACCTTCAGAAGGTGGCGGTTCCACCATTTTTTCCATAGCTCGTTGAAAAGTTGAGGTTTTACATTAGTAGTACCAGAACAGAAGATATTAAGGAGGTAGCAAAACCAAACAAAATAGCTTTGGTATATATACAAAACTTATTCTGGTGAACCCATGTAAAATATTAGTTGTATTTTATTGCAAAGTACATAATAAACCAGGTTCCAAACATATATGTATTGTCTATTTCTTCACATTGTATTGAGGGCTAAGGATAAAGAGACGATGTTTATAATACGGTAAGCATAGTATGGCATGATTCGTATCACAAAACAACTGAGAATAGAAAAATAGGCAATTGTAACGTTGTGTGGGAAAGTCCAGCATGGAACTAGACTACAGGTCAAGATCAAAGGAACATCACTCCTCTCTTTTAAACCTTGTAAGGTGCAATGATACGCTAAGAAAATTGTGTATAAAATTGAAAAGAGTAATAGACATTGGCTGCAAACCATGCAGTTCAAGGCACAAGTCAGAGTAAGTAGTAGTTAAAAGTCATGAGGATTAAGGACTTACAACAGCGGCTTTAACTGGTGTAGTCATGCCCTTCTTCTTGCCGAGGTGACAGTCCTTGAAGATTTCCACATCATTTGGTTCAGGTACTTTTTGGTCCTTGCGGGCTTTCCTATGCATTTGGAACAAGTCAATATAGATCTGATAATATGGTACAACGAAAAGAGTGAAACAACAGCTAATTACAAGAGCCTCACAATGTGCAATATAGCTACGAGATCATGTCGTCTGTTGGAATTTCACTTTCGTATGGTTGGCCTTGTTCTTTGAACATTTCACATCATAAATAAGAAGTAATGCAGGCTAGACACCACATGAAAGATGCAACCAATATGACTCTGCCAAGTTACAAGCGTCCCATCATAAATGGAATTTCAACAAATTAGAAGCAACGCATGCTATAAATCATATGAAAGATGTAACTAATATCACACTGCATATATTAAAGGTGTCTCGTCATATTGATTGATGCGGGATACAAAAAACAATAGTTTTATGTAAGGACATGCTTAATAGACAGATGTACTATATACTAAATACAGGAAGGCATGTCACATTAACAGGTATAATGTATAGGCTAAGCAGAATAGCACATGCAGTTTAACCAGATTGGAAGAATTACAATCTAGACACCATATGCAACATGCAACCACATATCACACTGCCAAGTTAGAGTAAGCACATGCGTTGCTAGTGTAGGGGAAATGCGGTAATCAACTACAGAGCTACATTCACTATCTTCATCTAGCCTTGCTGTTTCTTGAGAATCATGTCGGGAGGCTGACACTGCATTCTTTAAATGAGGAGTAGTCCACTTGCCTGATTGCCTCATCATAAGTGATTAATGAGGGATACACAAGAACATTAGTTTGATGTAAGAACATGGTTAATACAAATATGTACTAGTATGTACCAAAAACAGAAAGGCATGTCATATTCAAAGGTATAATGTGTAAGCTAAGCAGATGCAATTTAACCAAATTGGAAGCAATACAAGCTAGACATCCGGCTGGAGTGGTGAGTATGATCATCTAGGACCTGAGAGCCTGGTGGGAGGCGGGCTGCTTCTCCACCATCGCGGCTTTTTAGTTGGCTTCCAGGTGATGCCTGTCTTTGCTGGGCTTGTCACTGGCTCGGCCAGTGCCCTGACTAGCTATTTGTCTTCTGGTGCTCACGGGATGGTGGTTCATGTAAAAACTATCTTTCCTTATCTTAATAAAGACCGACTTCGGCCTTTCGAATACAAACTAGACACCATATGGAACATGCAACCACATATGACACCGTGAAGTTAAAGAAAGAACCTGGGATGGTGGTTCATTGCGAGCAAGGTCATCAACTCCAGAGCTACGTTTACCGTCTCCATCTGCTGACACTACAACCTTTATAGCGCTGTAACGTGCCGTGCTTACCCGCGTAGAAAGCTAGAGCAACTTCTCTCTTTTCTTTTCTGCTTCTCTCGAGGCAGACTCTGAAATACCCTTGCATAAAAACAAAATAGTGAGAGTATGGGTGAAGTGTGTGCAGAACTAGTGCACTGTAAAAGTAGCAGATAGCAAGTGGCTGAAAAATAAATGACATGAGACATATGATAGCTCTACAACATTGCATGGCAAACAAAATTAGATTCTACTCCGTATGATTTTGTAATATATGAGCACAGGAAATGCAGGTACTGCTCCAGCACACCACCACATGTGGTCATATCAAGATAACAGTCGACTGAAAAATAAATAGGTCAGTCGATTTCTTTAATGAACCGTCCGATCTATAAGGAACGGGCAGATGGCCTTCGTCTACCTCCCGCCAGTCACTATTGACGATCTTTCTCGAACCGCCAGCGACCACCGGCCCAAACACCTGCCTCCACCGCCCCGCCCTCCCCTCGACCTCACACCACCGCCGTTCTTGGCAGCGCCCCCAGGCCATCCCTTTAATCCTGGGCGACCTCCAGATCGGGCGCCAATAGCTCTAGGCCCCACACGCCCCTAAGATAAACACCGAGGCACTGCTTCCCTAGCGTAATAGGCAGACTAGCGCCTGTTACGCCGGGGAATGCTTCCGTTAATTGGGAATCAACTAACCAGGAATTGAAATTCAGGGGGGCGACGGACCTCTAGCTAAGGTGAAATAGTATATCAGGAGAAACCTTGTGCATCACGAGTTACTAGGGACATCTAGTATCAAGAAGAAGCGGTCAAATAGTGTGTTTTGTGGGATGAATACCGTGCAAGCAGACATGTAAGATTTGCACGAATAAGGGAAGAGGAGTACCCTTATCGGTTGCCAGTGTGGTCTCCTCCATATGTCGCGGCGATCTTCTTTTTTCTCCTGGGGGAACCGATGTTTTGGAGAACCGTGGATCCTTGGAAAAACCCATGGCCAAATTGTTGACTGTGTTGCCGTGGCCGTATATCGGTGAAGGGGAAGCAGATCCGAGGCGGCGAGGGACGGCATAGCAGGAATAGCTCTGGTGCGGTGGAGGGTGGCGAAGTTGGAGCGGCAGTGGTGAGGCGTAGGAAGGCGAGGTTGAACTAGCTCGGGTACGGACGACTCGGCCTCGGCTCAACTACTAGCTATGGAGGGCGTTGCGGTTGAGGTTGCGGTGGACAACGACGTCGGGGTATCGGCTCCGGCATGATGTAGGAGGGAGGCGGTTGATGGGTGGGATGGGGTGGCGGACGGAGGACGCCGTGGTTTCGCGACTGGTGGAGAGGTAGTTTTTGCACCCACGGAGTATGAATGGGGGATCGGACGGGTGGGCGGGGGGAGGAGGGAGAACCATGTTTCGGTCTGGGACGCGCTTGTTTTTGGATTTTTTGAACAGAAGATGGGCCGCGCTTGTTGGAAATTTGGGGAAAGCACAAACTTTGCCCCCCTCTTAAATTTCGGACCTACTGCAGGTCGGGGGTAGGATGGTAATCCCAGGTGTCCCAAATAGTGGGCGGAAGCGATTTCGGCCGCACGCATGTGTGCTTAGGCGGCTATTGTGTATGAATGTTTTTCAGAGGCGGTTGCGTGGTGTCTAGATGAAGCTACAAACCTACCCCGGTTTAGACCTTTGGACGTCGGGCCAGTAGGTTTCACGGGTCGGAGTTATTAGAAAAGTAATTTCCTTCTACTACCAAACATTGGTCTCACGCGGTTTCGGGCGAGTAGAGGCTCATTTGGCGCTTGGTTCGAAATTTTGAAACACAAGCATTCACGTTTAGAGTACTCTTGAACTTTGAGGATTGACCTAAATAGACAACGTTAAATTTGACCTTGTATGTTTGAAAACCTCACTAAATTATCCGCTTCGTTTTGAAATTTTGACACTTCAAAATCCTATAACTACAATTATTTTGGAATGGAGGAGCTAAATTTGAATCTATTTTGTACACAACTACATATGCTATTATGTACAAAATCAGAGCAAAGATTGGTGCCCCCATAATTTAGGTATGATTTACAAATGCCATTATATCAAGTTCAAATAATTGAATGGACTTCATGTTGAATTTGATTTTTTTAAACCACCTGAAGTTGAATTCAAATGTATGGTAGTTCATAGGTAGCTATTTATAATGTTCATTGTGTAACTTTCATATGTATAATGTGCTTTACACAAACAACATGAACTATACTCACGTTTATATTCGATTGCTAAAGCGATGCATTGTCTGGAGTTCAAAATACTAACTATGTGGATAATTGTGTTGAATAATAACATAGACATGCTAAAATTCGACAGAATCAAGATGTCTGATGGATCAATGACCATTCCTTATGCGAACTGCAAATATCATGATCCCATCCTAATATTTGGATACAATTTATATCTTTAATCAATGTGTACATCAGTCTTTTATGTGTAGTTTCACTCTCCATCGGTGGTCTCTCACACATGCTCACACACTCTCTCCCGAGGTGTCTTTATCGCACGCATGCTCTTGATATAACCCTCCCTCCCTCTCGTAACCATTTACGACTGTTTTCACTAACCTTTATCACAAGCACTCTTCCTCTCGCAAGCATACACACGCACAATACCCATCGACCCTTTCTATATACATAGACCTGCCTACGTGTCTCCTATACGCACATTATCTTTAGGCCCGTCTCTCACACATTGTCTCACACCTCTCTTCCTAATCGACGAGTATGATTCTAGCAGAGCATTCTGTAGGATTCCCCTTAAAGTTAGTTTGGATGAATAGTAATATCAGAGATAAAGGGGTTACCTTAGTCCGAGAACCTAGGGTTACAAATCCTAGCCGGCGTTGTCAGTGGACACAGAGTCCTTCACAATTATGCTATCTTTGTCTTGTACGACTAGTCACCCATGGGTCTCCCTAAATGCGTCACAGGCCAACCAATGTGGCGCAGGACGGAACCGAACAAAGGGCCTCACCTCGACCCATCGGACCTTACGCGGTGACACACCCTTTGCCCCCCACGTCTCGTTATCTTCTCACACCCACACATACCAACATAGACACCACACACAAAAAAATATTCTCCTAGTGCCTCTATCCACTCCCCCTTGCATATACACACTCAAGGGAATCTCTCGCCGTGACGTCATATTCGTCTCTCTCTAGACCACTCTCATTTCTTGTGTTATCTCTCCCACGCCCCCCGCCGTCCCCTCTATCCATGCCTCTCTCGAATATGTAATTGTAACACCAATGATGCGGCTATATCTCCCATGTGTCGGAGCATGACTTAGAGGCATAACCGCATTGTAGGCACGTCACAAGAAGGGTAATCTTTACACATCCCATGTACTGAATAAGAAAGAGGTACAGAGTTGGCTTACAATCGCCACTTCACACAATACATAAATATAGCATTACATCATCCAGATACAATCAAGGTCCAACTACGGAACCAAAATAAAGACAACCCCAAATGCATAAGATCCCCGATCGCCCCAACTGGGCTCCACTACTGATCGTCTGGAAAGGAAACGTAGTAATGTCCCGAGTCCTCATCGAACTCCCACTTGAGTTCAGTCGCATCCCCTGGAATGGCATCATCGGCACGTCCATCTGGTTTTGGAAGTAATCTGTGAGTCATGGGGATTCAGCAATCTCACACCCTCGCGATCAAGACTATTTAAGCTTATGGGTAGGGAAAAGGTATGAGGTGGAGCTACAGCAAGCACTAGCATATATGGTGGCTAACATACGCAAAAGAGAGTGAGAAGAGAAGGAAAAGCACGATCGAGAAGCTACAACGATCAAGAAGTGATCTTAAAAAGTACTTACGTTCATGCATAACACGAGACCGTGTTCTCTTCCCGGACTCCGCCGAAAAGAGACCATCACGGTTACACACGCTGTTGATTCATTTTAATTAAGTTAAGTTTCAGGTTTTCTACAACCGGATATTAACAAATTCCCATCTGCCCATAACCGCAGGCACGACTTTCGAAAGTTCAAATCCCTGCAGGGGTGTCCCAACTTAGCCCATCACAAGTTCTCACGGTCAACGAAGGATATTCCTTCTCCCAGGACGACCCGATCAGACTCGGAATCCTGGTTACAAGACATCTCGACAGTGGTAAAACAAGACCAGCAAAGCCACCCGAATGTGCCGATAAATCCCGATAGGAGCTGCACATATCTCATTCTCAGGGCACACCGGATGGGCAAGACGCCAGGTTGGCATAGACCCTGGTTGCCCAGGGGGCGCTGGACATCTCTCAGGTTGGACCAACACTTAGAGAAGCACTGGCCCGGGGGGTTAAAAAAGATGACCCTTGAGTCCGCGAAACCCAAGGGAAAAAGGCTTGGTGGCAAATGGTAAAACCAAGGTTGGGCCTTGCTGGAGGAGTTTTATTCAAGACGAACTGTCAAGGGGTTCCCATTATAACCCAACCGCGTAAGGAACGCAAAATCAAGGAACATAACACCGGTATGACGGAAACTAGGGCGGCAAGAGTGGAACAAAACACCAGGCATAAGGCCGAGCCTTCCACCCTTTACCAAGTGTATAGATGCATTAAAGTAGACAAGGTATAATAATGGTATCCCAACAATAAACATGTTCCAACAAGGAAGAAACTCCAATCTTCACCTGCAACTAGCAACACTATAAGAGGGGCTGAGCCAATCGGTAACATAGCCAAACAACAGTTTGCTAGGACAAGGTGGGTCAGAGGTTTGACATGGCAATATGGGAGGCATGATATAGCAAGTGGTACGTAACGCGACATAGGCATAGCAATAGAGCGAGCAACTAGCAAGCAAAGACAAAAGTGATTTCGAGGGTATGGTCATCTTGCCTACAAAGTTCTCCGAGTTGACGTAAGCTTGATCCGCCTAAGCGTACTCAACGGGTTCCTCGATCACATACTCGTCTCCCAGCTCTACCCAAGTCAAGAACACAAGCAAAAGGAACCACAATAAACCATGGTGCAATGTGCAAGCAACATGATGCAAAACATGGCATGATATGCGGGATGTAATATGCAATGCATATGCGTGCTCCGGAAGGGAATGATTGAACCAGGAATCAACTTGGCAAACCAAGAGTGCAGCTGGAAATATGAGTTGATTTCGGTCGAAATCGATATAAAGATCACCGGAATCGGATGCACGGTTTGCAAATGGCAAGCAAAACAATAAGGGCACAATTCTGCGATTAACTGCACGATGCCATCTAGAATGCAACAAGAAATTAAGCTACTGCACTCTAACATAGCAACAAAGCACATCGAAGTGATCCACTCAAGATTCTTGACAAAAGATGAACACTGAGCTATGGCTAAATCACGCAAGAGCAGGTTCAAACAAGCATGGCAAAAGTGCAAAAGATATCAGCATCTCAGACTTAGTGCAAATAACATGTCAGGATTTAACATCAGGAAGCAATGTTTAGAGCAAGATAACAACATGCTACAGGAACATATCATGGCAAATCAAGGCATGGCATGAAACTACTCAAAGCATATAACAAAAGTCCCTTACTGACCATAAGCCAAAAGGTCATAGAAAACATGATGGCTCCCATGTAAACATAGCAAGTTTCGTTAACAGATTCAGACGTAGAAGAAAACTGGACATGGCAAAAACAGAGTTACGTAGGCATGTTTGCGAGCTCGATGCACTCACCACAAGGCATTGCATGACAAAATAAGCATACACACAGAAAGAAGACATTATCAAGAAGCTAACAAGGGCAATAACAACCTCATAGCATGCATGGATCAACTACAACAACCTCGGCAAAATTGATTAACACGTAAACAATCTCCCAGGAACATTTTATAGCAAAAGTAGAGCAAGATTGAGTCATGCTAGGTACTCCATAATTGCAAACAAAGACATGGATGGATATAACATAACAATATCTCAAAATCATCCTTACTGAACATGCTCAAAAGAGGCATGGATCACTCTGTAGCAACATGAATACATGGCATAAAAATAACATCAGGGAAATGACTTAGAAGAATTCTAAGTCCCTGAAATCAGCAACATCACGAGAGCTACTTTGCATGCATGTGCTAGTAACCACATTGATCACAAAAATACATGGCATACACCCCTGTAAAGATGGCATAGCATAGCCCAAAACACATGTAGGGCTCAAGTTCATAGGAGGCACACAATAATCATGGCAAAAATGACAAATGCTCATAATCTGTTAAGAAACAGAAACTAACATTATATAGCACTCTTGCAACAACATTTTAGGAATCAAGATGGACTCAAACAAGCATGGTGCAATGGAATGAAATGAAGAGGACGAACAGATGAACAATTTGATATGCCACTCGCATGAAACAGAGCTACGGATGATGAGATATGGCATGATGAAGAATGCTAGAAAATATAAGAAACTGGGGACTTAGAGAAAAAGAGGGGTCAACCCTAGGTTCTTCTCAGATCCAGATCGGGCACGGTTCGCGAAGTCCGCCGGAGTCTCGCCGGAATTGATGGAAGTGGTGGCCGGGGACGCGGGAGAGGAACTCGGGGAGGCACCGGCGTTGGCTAGGCCGGCAAGCGCGGGGTCGGGCGTCGCGTCGCCGGAGTTGGCGCGGCACCGCGGGGCGCGGCGCGGGGTCAGGCGAGGCTCCCGGCATCGACGGCGACCAGCGATGGCGGCTGCGGCGGCGCGGCGGCGAGGAGCGCCGACAATGGGGCGGCGGGGCGAGGCGCATGGAGGCGCGGGGCGGCGATAGGCCGGGCGGGCTCGCCGGGCCGCGGCGGCGGGTGGTGGTGGAGGTGCCACGTGGCGCGCTGTGATTGGTCGGGCGTGGCGGCGGACGCGTCCGGCCAGATCCGGACGTGTCCGGCGGCGCGAGGAGAGGGGGAGCTAGGGTTTCATCCGCGAATTTCGGAGGGGGAGGCCTATTTACAGATTCTGGGAGCTAGGAGAGTCCAAAGGAGGTGCGGTTTTTGGCTACGCGATCGTGATCAAACGGCCGAGAGGATGGAAGGGGTTTAGATGGGTTTTGGGCCACTTTGGAGGGGTGTTGGGCTGCAACACACACGAGGCCTTTACGGTTCCTCAGTTAACCGTTGGAGTATCAAACGAACTCCAAATGGCAGGAAACTTGACAGGCGGTCTACCGGTAGTATACCAAGGCCGCTTGGCAAGTCTCGGTCGAATCTGAGAATGTTTAACACCCGCACACGAAAAGAGGCAAAAGGGGACACCGGAGGACGTAGGAGTGCCGGAATGCAAAACGGACAACAGGGAAAATGCTCGGATGCATGAGATGAACACGTATGCGAATGCGATGCACATGATGACATGATATGAGATGCATGACATGGACAAAATGCAAAACGAAGACAAAACCCAACCACGAGGGAATATCATAACTTAGAGCTGGAAATGACAAGAGTTGGAATACAAATATGGCAAGTAACATACGGGGCGTTACAACACTCCACCACTACAAAAGGATCTCGTCCCGAGATCTAGGACTGGAAAAACTCCGAATATTCGGAACGGAGGTAGTCCTCTCATTCCCAGGTGGCTTTCCGGTCGGAATGATGTGACCACTTCACTTTCAGGAATTTGATAGACTTGTTGCAAGTCTTGCGCTCAGTTTCTTCAAGAATAGCAACGGAATGCGCATGATAAGATAGGTCTTCTTGGAGATCAATCTCTTCGAAGTTGATGGTGCGGTCAAGAGTCTTGAAACACTTGCGAAGCTGAGACACGTGAAACACGTCGTGCACATTTGCAAAGTTGGATGGAAGCTCAAGTTGATAGGCGAGATCGCCTCTTTTGCTAATGATCTTGAAAGGACCCATCTATCTAGAGGCAAGCTTCCCTTTGATACCGAAGCGACGAGTACCTTTCATTGGAGAGACGCGGAGGTAGACATGGTCTCCGATCTCGAAAGCTAAGTCACGATGCTTGCTATCATAGTAAATCTTCTGGCGCGATTGCACGGCTTTGAGATTTTCACGAATGACTTTGCACATTTCTTCAGCCTATGTGATCAAGTCATTGCCAAGAAGTTGGCGTTCACCAGTCTCTGGCCAATTAAGAGGAGTACAACACTTTCTGCCATAGAGGATCTCGAATGGGGCCTTGCCCGAACTCGCTTGGAAGCTGTTGTTGTAGGAGAACTCGGCATATGGAAGGCAATATTCCCACTTCATACCGAAAGAAATGACACATGCCCTGAACATATCTTCAAGAATTTGATTTACTCGCTCGACTTGGCCACTAGTTTGAGGATGGAAGGCTGTGCTGAAGCGAATGCTGGTGCCCATAGCCTTCTGAAAGGAATCCCAGAACTTAGAGGTGAAAATGCTTCCATGATATGAAGATGTCAACTGCGGAATGCCGTGCAAGGAGACAATCCTGGAGGTATATAGCTCTGCCAACTATGCTGCTGTGATAGATTCTTTGATAGGAAGAAAATGAGCCACTTTAGTGAGCTTGTCGATGACAACGAAGATAACATCATTGCCACGCTTGGACTTGGGAAATCCAGTCACGAAGTCCATGTCAATATGGTCAAACTTCCATTCTGGAATGGCAAGAGGTTGGAGGAGACCAGCTGGCCATTGGTGTTCTGCTTTCAATCTTCTGCAGACATCACATTCATTCATGAACTGAGCAATCTCGCGCTTCATTCGACTCCACCAATACGACTGCTTGAGGTCATGGTACATCTTTGTACTTCCAGGATGAATAGATAGGAGTGAATTGTGAGCCTCGTTCATAATGACTTTACGAAGGTCACCCTTAGGAACAACAATTCGATCCTCGAAGAATAGAGTATCTTTGTCATCAAGGCGACAATCCTGGAGGTATATAGCTCTGCCAACTATGCTGCTGTGATAGATTCTTTGATAGGAAGAAAATGAGCCACTTTAGTGAGCTTGTCGATGACAACGAAGATAACATCATTGCCACGCTTGGACTTGGGAAATCCAGTCACGAAGTCCATGTCAATATGGTCAAACTTCCATTCTGGAATGGCAAGAGGTTGGAGGAGACCAGCTGGCCGTTGGTGTTCTGCTTTCAATCTTCTGCAGACATCACATTCATTCATGAACTGAGCAATCTCGCGCTTCATTCGACTCCACCAATACGACTGCTTGAGGTCATGGTACATCTTTGTACTTCCAGGATGAATAGATAGGAGTGAATTGTGAGCCTCGTTCATAATGACTTTACGAAGGTCACCCTTAGGAACAACAATTCGATCCTCGAAGAATAGAGTATCTTTGTCATCAAGGCGATAGTACTTGTACTTGGGTTGGCTCTTGGCAATCCCAATCTTCACCTTCTTCACCATAGCATCAAGAAGTTGAGCCTCACGAATCTGATCTTCCAAAGTAGGAGATATTTGGAGGTTGGCAAGGAATCCTTGAGGAACAACTTGGAGATTAAGTTTGTGGAAAGCTTCACAAAGATCCAGTTGGAAGGGCTTGAGAATCAAACTGTTGCAGTAAGCCTTCCTGCTCAAAGCTTCAGCAATGACATTGGCCTTGCTTGGAGTATATTCAATACTCGGATTATACTCTTGAATCATCTCGACCCAACGAGTCTTCCTGAGGTTGAGGTTGGGCTGAGTGAAGATGTACTTGAGACTCTTATGATCAGTGAAGATGTCCACTTTTCTTCCCAACAAGAGATGTCTCCATGTTAAAAGAGCATGGACAACTGCCGCCAACTCGAGGTCATGAGTGGGGTAGTTCTTTTTGTTGGGCTTCAACTGGCGATAGGTATAGGCCACAACTTTCTTCTCTTGCATTAACACAACACGGAGACCTTGCAGGGAAGCATCACAGAAAACCTCGAATGGTTTGGATTCATCAGGAGGAGTCATAACTGGAGCTGTGACTAACTTCTCTTTGAGGGTGTTGAAAGCCACGTCACATTCAGGTGTCCAGACATAGTTCACATGCTTCTGGAGAAGGTTGGAAAGAGGCTTCGCGATCTTAGAGAAATTCTCAACGAATCTTCGACAATAGTTCACGAGCCCAAGGAAGCTACAGAGTTGCTTCACATTCTGAGGCGGTTCCCAATTCACAATTGCAGACACCTTTTCAGGATTAACAGCTATGCCCTTGGCGGAGATGATATGCCCAAGGTAGAGAACCTCATCGAGCCAAAACTCGCACTTTGAAAACTTCACATAGAACTGATGTTCTCTGAGTTTGTCCAGCACCAATCTCAAGTGCTTGGCATGATCCTCCTTGTTCTTGGAAAAGACCAAAATGTCATCGAGATAGACCAAGGCAAAGTCATTTGTGTATGGGTTGAAGATGAAGTTCATCATGTGAGAGAATGTTGGAGGAGCGTTGACAAGGCCGAAAGACATGGCAGTGTATTCATAGGAACCATAGCTTGTTCTGAATGCGAATCTGATGATAGCCCATACGGAGGTCAAGCTTGGAGAATACTTGAGCACCTTTGAGTTGTTCGAAAAGCTCATTGATGTTGGGAAGTGGGTACTTGTTCTTTATGGTCTTCTTGTTCAATGGACGGTAGTCGACGCAAAGTCGGTCCGTTCCATCCTTCTTCTTGACGAAAAGAACACCACAACCCCAAGGAGAAGAAATTGGTCGGATGAGACCCATACGCTCTTGTATATCGAGTTGTTTCTTCAGCTCCTTCAACTCTTCCGGTCCAAGCTTGTAAGGATGTTTGCAAACAGGTTCCGTGCCAGGCTCAAGATCAATGACGAATTCAACTGGCCGGTGAGGAGGCATTCCTGGAAGCTCTTCTGGAAAGACGTCTTGATATTCACAAACGACTGGAATCTGAGAGATGGCATCCAACTCGCCCTTCTCATTGAGAGAAAACAGTCGAATGGTATCGTCACGAGCTGCATAGATGATCACATCCTCAGACGAGTATGTCAATTGAATCCGCCTGGCAGCACAATCAAGTTGAGCCTTGTGCTAAGAAAGCTAGTCCATGCCGAGAATTAGATCAATATCCGAGTTACCAAGGACCATTGGAGAGGATAGAAATTTATAATCTCGCATCTTGATAGAAACATCCGGAGCCATCATTTTGGTGTTCATGAACAAACCCGGAGAGGAAACCGCTATTGGCTTAGGCAATTCGACAGTATGAAAATCGTGCATGGATGCAAAAGGCTTCGATATGAATGACAAAGATGCACCAGTATAAAAAAGAACTCTTGCAGGAATATCATTAACAGGAATGTTACCCATGATCACTTCTGAAGAGTCCTTTGCCTGAGCTGCGTTCATCACACTACAAAAAAAAGACACATCCGTGACATTTTGGGCTGAATGAATTTTTTGTCATACATATGACACTTCTATGATGATAATTGTGACAAAACCCGGTATCATCATAGACGTAGTGGGCTCCTACTTCTATGACAAAAAATCATGACAGAAAATGGGATTTTCGTCCTGGGCGGGCCGGAGACGCAGCTGCATGACATTCTTTGGGCCGTCCATGACAGAAAAAACCGTGGTAGAAGCGAGGGGGAGGAAAATTTCGGGGAGTTCCCAGTTACGGTGGGAGGTCGGGGGCCGAGCGATGCGCGTTTCTCTCGTACACGTACGCGCGTGTGTGCGAGGCGTTGGCTCTAACTGAACCCGAGCGAGACGTTGGGCTCTAACTAAACCCGAGCGATTGCACTGCAGGCTACGCGTTACTGAACCCGAGCGATCGATTGATGGCTGTTAACTGAACTCGATCGAGCAATTCCTTCGCTACTGCTGCTAATTGAAGCCGATCGATGGGATGAACAGTGAGCGTTGCGGGAGGGGGGGGGTTGGATGAACAGTGAGCGGTGGCGTTGCCTCTGGATGAACAGGACCCCGTGGTGTGGTGGAGGGCTGGATGAATAGTAGACAGTGGAGGGGTGCCCATGGAGGGGTGGATGAACAGGACCCCGTGGTGTGGAGGGCTGGATGAACAGTAGACGGTGGAGGGGTGGTTGAACAGGACCCCGTGGTATGGAGGGCTGGATGAACAGTAGATGGTGGAGGGGTGCTCGTGGAGGGGTGGTTCAACAGGACCCCGTGGTGTGGAGGGCTGGATGAACAGTAGAGGGTGGAGGGGTGGTTGAATAGTAGCCAGTGGAGTAGCGCGCGGTGGAGGCTGGATGAATAGGAGCCCGTGGAGGCTGGAGGAGGTCGACGGTGAAGATGAACAATATGCCGTGGAGTCCCGTTTTGTGGTACGCCACACCCCTCCTGATGAACATGACCCCCGTTTCGACCGTAGCGCTCCAACACAAGTCCGTTTCCTCCGTTTTGCGGTACGCCACACCCCTCCCGATCAAGAGGACCCCCGTTTCGACCGTAGGAGGTCCGTTTCCTCCGTTTTGCGGTACGCCAGACCCCTCCCGATGAACAGGATCCCATTTCAAACGTGGCCGGTTGAACACAAGGTCGTTTCCTCCGTTCTGCGGTACGCCAGGCCTCGTTTCCATCGCCTGTTCCGTCCAAGCCCTCCCGATGAACACGACGCATTCTGTTGCCTCCCCATGAACACGACGCATTCCGTTGCCTCTCCATGAACACGACAACGACGCTGTTTCTCCGTTCCGACCCAGCAATGTACACGAGCCCTGGCCGTACGTGTGCCCGAGTAGGCGTTTGAGACCCCGCCCGTATGTACACATATGTGGCCGTATTTTCTTTCTTGCACCCTAGCCGCTGTACGTACATGTACATGCTATGTGCACGCCTCTACTACGACACGTGCGCGCCTCTACATCAACCAGTATGTACGTACACGTTCGCGACCAGAATGATAACGCTACGTACGCTTCGACCAGGTGGGTCCCGACTGTTAGGTACTTCCTTGCCTACGAAGATGTAGCTGGTGGGTCCCAGCAGTCAGGGGGGCGAAATACGGTGGCCCGTCCAGTGGGTCCCCGCTGTCAGGTGGAGGAATCCTTATTTTGCACACAATAAGAAGGCACTTCCTTGCTGCGGCCGTGGACCCAGCTGTCAGCCTCTCCACGTACAGTACACATCCGATGGAAGCCGTTCCTTGACCACGTTGACCACGCCGCGCCGAGAGCACCAGGGCGGTGGACGACGGCGAGGCCTAGGAAGGGGACGGCGCAGAGCTGTGGAAGACGCGACAGTGGATGCCCACGCGTAGAGTACGAGGGCACTGGTTCGCTGTGGTGTGAGGCTGCCATCGCCAGTAACAGGGGGTGTGGGTGAGTAGAGGGATGGCCTGGGTAGCGGTGGGAGTAGTAGGGTGCGGTAAGGCCTCCGCCGCATCGTAGCCGGCCACGGGAGGCAGGAGCACGAGGTACGACCGACGCTGGTTTGGGCGGCTGGAGCAAGAAGTCCAGAGGTTGAAGAAGCACTACGGCCGTTGGATGGACATCGTACGTTCACTAGAGCTAGAATCGTGCATATTGACTAAGTTGACAAAGCCCTCCGTCCCCGTCAACTTAGTAGGCCCACAAGTCAGCCTGCCACTATACTGGGTCCCAGCTAACAGGGAGAGTATTCATTTTTTTGTGCGTAATAAGGAGGCACTTCCTTGTGTGCGAAGATATAGCTGGTGGGTCCGAGCTGTTAGCGGTGGTACAATTTTTTTCACGAAATACAGAGGCCCTTTCGGTGGGTCCCTGATGTCAGGTGGAGGAATCATTATTTTACGCGTAATAAGGAGGCATTTCCTTGCGTGCGGCCGTGGACCCAGCTGTCAGCCTCTCCACGTACAGTCCAGTTCAGATGCAAATCGGTCGTTGACCACGTTGACCAGGCCGCGCCGAGAGCACCAGGGCGATGGACAACGGCGAGGCCTAGGAAGGGAACAACACGGAGGCAGGGAAGACTCGGCAGTTGTTTCCCACGCGGAGGGGAGTACGACTGTACGAGGGTTTACTAGTTCATCTGCCATCGCCGGAGAATAACAGCAGGTGTGGGTGAGTAGAGGGATGGCTAGGCCAGCGACGAGAGTACGGTGGGCGGTGAGGCCTGCGCGGCAGCACAGCCGGCCGCGGGGAGGAGGGAGCAAGTAGGCCTGCACGGAAGAGCAGAGATTGAAGAAGCACGACGACTGTTTGATGGACATCCAACAGTCACTGCTTGTGCGTCAACCTTTTCTTAGGAAAGCCTCAAATATGTGGAAAACAGCATAGAACCCATCTGCCATTATTTCTAATAATTTTCAGCCCATTTGCTAATTCTTAAGGTTTTTTTGGCGCCCATATTCTTTTTGTTTGCATTACAACCCAAATTGGGGCCACGGTTAATAAATTATACGAAATTTTGCATATTTCGGTGCGGTCCAAACTGTTTTTAATCCCGAAATTTCGACTCACATTCAAACTGATTTTAAAAATATATGTATATCAATATAAAATCCAACAAATTCTCCATGCATAAAAATTAATGTAATTTAAAATCTTGAAATGAAAAAAACGATATTTGAAACTAATTGCCGGTTTGATGTGTTTTAAAAATGTATAGCCCATTTCTCATTACTGATGGGCCATTTTCTCGGCCAGCCGAATGAAAGCTCTCCTCGTCTTGAAAGATTTGCAGCCCAACAGGCCTGACAAAGCGACTTACTTGGCAAATCACAAAAAAACCGGGCTGTGGCCGTGGACCCAGCTGTCAGCCTCTCCATGTACAGTACTCTTCCGATGGAAGTCGTTCCTTGACCACGTTGACCACACCGCGTGGAGAGCACCACGGCGGTGGACGACGGCGAGGCCTAGGAAGGGGACGACGTGGAGCCGGGGAAGACGCGGCAGTGGAAGCCCGTGCGAAGAGGAGTACGCGGGTTCACTGGTTTGGCTGTGGTGTGAGGCTGCCGTCGCCGCAGGGCCTGGCCAGCGGTGGGAATAGTAGGGGGCGGTGAGGCCTCCGCGGCAGCACATCCGACCGCGGGAGGCAGGAGCATGCGGCACGACCGGCGCTGCTTTGGGCGGTTGGAGCAAGAAGACCAGAGGTTGAAGAAGCACTACGGCCGTTGGATGGACATCGTACGGTCACTGGAGCTAGAATCGTTCATATTGACTAAGTTGACAAAGCCCTCCGTCCCCGTCAACTTTGTTGGCCCATAAGTCATCCTCCCACTATGGTGGGTCCCAGCTAGCAGGGGGGTATTCATTTTTTTGTGCGTAATAAGGAGGCACTTCCTTGCGTGCGAAGATATAGCCGGTGGGTCCGACATGTCAGCGGGGGGAACATTTTTTTCGTGAAATACAAAGGACCTTCCGGTGGATCCCAGCTGTCAGGTGGAGGAATCATTATTTTGCGCGTACAGTCCACGGCCGATGGATGTCGTTCCTTGATCAAGTTGACCAGGCCGCGCTGAGAGCACCATGGCAGTGGATGACGGTGAGGCCTAGGAAGGGAACGACACGGAGTCGGGGAAGAGTCGGCAATGGTTGCCCATGCGGTGGGGAGTACGAGGGTTTACTGGTCCGGCTGCCATCGCCGGAAAATAACAGGAGGTGTGGGTGAGTAGAGGAATGGCCTGGCCAGCAATGAAGTAGGGTGGGGCGATGCGGCCTGTGCGGCAGCACAGCCGGCCACGGGAGGTGGGAGTAGGCAGTCCCACCGAAGCTAGTTTGGGCGGCTGGAGCAAGAAGATCAGATATTGAAGAAGCAGCACGGCTGTTGGATTAACATCCAACGGTCAATGCTGCTAGAATCGTTTGTGGACTAAGTTGACAAAGCCAAAGTACACGTCAACCTAGTAGACCCACAAGTCAGCCTCCAAATCTGTCCCAAACAGCATACAGCCTGAAATTTCTAGCCAGATTCAAATTAATTTTAAATCTAAATATACCTTAATTTAAATTCAATGAAATTTTACCCGCACAAAAACAATGAAATTTAAAATATCAAAATCCAAAAGAAAACAATATTTTGGAACTAATTGTTTGTTTGCTGTTTTTTTTTCATTTTACAGTCCATTTATTATTACTTATAGCCCATTTCTTATTACTTATAGCCCATTTTCTGGGCAAAATGCATCCCTCCTCGTCTTGAAAGATTTCCGGCCCAGCAGGGCGTAGAAAAGCAAGTAAGCCTATGTTGGTTATTCTGCAAAAAACAAAATAGCTGGCTAGCAATTTTTGGAAAGGAAAAAAACAAGCTGGGCTGGCCATGTGCTAAACATATGAAATAAAAGCCTGGGCTAGACGGGCCATGGGTCCCGCACTACCCAGTTGATACCCTTCTCCGTCCCGAAAAAACAAAATTACTGCGCGCTGCTGGGTCCCGACTATCATCCTCACCATGTACAGTCATCTCCTTATTCCTCTCAGTTGTTGACCATGTTGACAACACCGGAGGGCGGCGCCGCGGCGAGCAAACCAAGGCGGAGGACGATGGTGAGGCCTCAGACGGGAACGAACAGGAGCCGGGGCAGATCACAGCCAGTCGTGGGAGGCGGGAGCAGGCGGTCCCCCCGCGCTGGTTTAGCTTTGGCGGCTCGAGGAAGAAGAGACTGAAGAAACGCGACAGACATTGAATGTCAATCCAACGGTCAAGGTTGGCACAATTGTTTTGTTGACTAAGCGGACACCAAGCAGCATACTTTTTTTTATATATAGGAAGAAAACTACGAGGAAAATGCGTTCGTCTGTCGTCCTCCTCATAGGGAACATTCGCCACATAAGTGACTAGCACCCTTGGTTTTCAACTGAGAGGTGTTGGGTTCGAGTCCCAGGAACTCTCAATTTTGTCCTCCTTCCTTCCTTGCAAAAAAGGGAAAGAAAATCAAAGACTTGGGAAGGCGTACAAAACAAGCTAGTGTACCAGTAATGAGACGTTGCCGAGTTTTAGAAAAAAGAAAGACGTGCTCCTGTAGCTGGTTCAAATCCAAACCTAGACTATGACTATATATGGTGCTATGCTACTCTGCAAGTAATGAAACTGACATATCCAACGTTCGCTTCTCCTCTTCTCTACTTACTCTGCCTAGCATCAGAAGCTCTGTCCGCAGCAACCATGTCCGCTGGCTGCTCGTCCACCTGCTCTTCAGCAGGCAACAACGAGATATGCGCCAAGTCGCAACCTGTACCATCGCCTGTGGGTCTCATCACACCCTCGCCAGCATGCGCACCGCAGCCGATTGCTCATCGCAACCCGCTCCCGTTGGTGTGGTGCCACTGCTGCAAATCATGCAGAGTCATCTGTCATGTCTCAACCACAATCCGCAACCCTGGCCGAGTCTTCTACAAATGCCCGAATCATGGGGTAATAATATGTTTAAGTGTTGTTCTGCTGCTTTTAGTTGCTGATTTTTTGAATAGTTTGGTTGATGATCTACCAATTTGATTCGTGCAGAAAAGGGAAGATTTGTGTGATTTGTATTTCTGGGAAGTTGCTGATGTGGGGGAATGCAACTATGCTGATTATTTGGTTAGCCGAGGAATCCCAATACCAGCAGGTTGGGGTGTTGGATAAGTAACTGAAGGAACGACAGAAGAGGAAGATGCAGAGCAGAAGCTTAAAGATGCAGTTCCTCTGATCATGGCCAAGCAACAGCTGCTGAACGGCCTTGACAACAATGAGGAGATGAAAGAGCTTGTGAAGATAATGGGCAAAATCGATGTGCTCTGTAGGATGATTGTCTCTTTATTTGCAGTGTATGTAGCACTCGTGATGTATTTAGTGGCTACGACATGCGCACTTTGCTGAAACTAGTAATGAATGAAACCTGTGTAGCAGGCTGGGTGTAGTGTTATGAACATCTAATGATTTATATTAACGAAAATCAAGGGGTATCCCCTTTTGTTCATATAAATAAATAAATAGCAGAGGCCCTGTCGGGTCAGCTTTGTTCTCATTCGAAGATGTCGAGCAAATTGCAGTCCAACAGCAAACTATGACATCAAATTCAAGTTTCACAACCAAATATGAGTACAGCTAAACAACAATGTCATCATGTTTTAGTTGTCATACAATCACCAAACACAAATCAGCATACATAACAAGTGATGTTCTCACAGCAAAATACTAAACAACATGTTCATCAGGTTTTAGTTGTCATAGCAAACACAATTTCACATAGTAGATAAAAAAATGTTTTCTGACAGGCAAATACGAGAAAAGCAATGTAATCATCATCCGCAGCAGCAGCGTCAACATCTTCGCCATGTGTATCAGTCTGAATCGTAATTCCCCACAGTGTCATCTTCTTCTTCGCCCTCAATGTCCTCGAACGTTGGCTTCTTCTTGATCAACTCTTGTATGTCCATAGCACGACATGCAATCTTTTTGTCGGCGTCATTGACGTGATGGTTCTGAAAGATATTAGGAACATCTGTGTTATCTTGTACATCAGGAGTAGTGTAAGCATCATCTTGTTGTGCAACTTCATTAAACAAATTCCTCTGCTCAAACCTTTGCAATACTCTCTAGTCATCGCTATGTGCAAATGTGTCTTCCAAGAAAAATATCTGTGTTGCTTGATTTGCCAAAATAAAAGGCTCGTTGGTCTGGTACGCCGCCTTGACATTGATGGATTTGAAATAATCATCACCTCTGGGTTTTGCGATCCTGGAAAACAGGTTATACTAACGACAGCACAACAGAACCACACACCGATGATCCTCGAAACTGGAGATATACTGCAACTGAATAATGTCTGTTATGTTAGCATACATTTCAGTTGTCTCTTTGTCATACGTATTCGTGCTCATGATGGCACTGTTTTGTGTCTTCCTGCCTTCGTCTCGTGCAAGGGTGTTGTAGCGCACATCTCCAACAAGATTCATAATGTCTTACCCGAGTATCAGGCCCATTGCTAGTGAGTAAAGGGCATCATCAACTGCCTGCCCATCCTCCTGCATCTTCTTAACCTATGGTTAGAAAATAGACAAGCTAATCATCTTATGTACTCAATATATTAAAAAAACTGACAGTGCACTTCAAAAGCTTAAATGGTTCTTGAACCATTTCGCAAATCCTGCCATAACCAGTTTGTCAATGTTTCTTGGATTTGCGGCAGTAACTCCTCTTTGTAGATGCTGCACAACATAGTGATCGCGTCAAACATCTAAATATATAAGAATGTGCTGCAAGTTTAGTAGATTACGATGTATAAGTTGCAGTACTGCACTTACTTGACATAAGGTAGTATCTCAGGACAGTTATTCAACACATACCAAACCATTTTGTCCAAATCTTTAGGTTTGTCCTCTTGTCGACTCTTCCTTGTAACTCGAACAGAATAATCGAAAACATTGAGCCTGGGATTGTCTTCACCCACCTCTTTGCTAAGCTGATCAGTTGTTTCAATGTATTTTGAACAGAATGTCAACGCTTCTGTAGCAATGTAGGCCTCTGCAATGGAACCCTCGGGTCTAGCTCTTTTCCTAACATAGCCCTTGAAAATGCCTAGCCGCCTTTCAATAGGGTACATCCAGCCATACTGTACTGGACCTCTAAGTAGTGCCTCATTAGGTAGATGAACAGCCAAATGCACCATCACATCAAAGAAGGCTGGAGGATATATCTTCTCAAGGTCGCATATGATAGTTGGTATCTTGTCTCTAAGATGCTCCAAAGCATCTATCCTGATATTCCTACTGCAGAGTTCCCTGAAGAATTGTCCCAACTCTGCAACTGCTCTGTATAAGTCAGGGCGGCCTTTGAAGTAGGACGTGGCAGTCATGAGTTTTCAACCCTTGTACCTTGTTTCCATCTACACTAACTCTCCTTTCAGGGTTGGAAGCAAATCCATGTGGGAATCTCACACGTGACAGGACCTAGCAGAATTCTTTTCTTTTTACCTTGTCCAAGACGTACACAGCTGGTGCCATATCCCATGGTTTACCTTCATCTTGCACCTGCAAATCCTTTCTGATACCCAGGTGTGTCAAATCAATCCTAGATTTTAAGGTATCAGTCGTCTTGCCTTCAATATGAAGAAGTGTGCCGATAATGCTGTCACATATATTTTTCTCGATGTGCATCACATAAAGATTATGCCTTAGATCCAAATCTTTCCAATACTCCAACTCCCACAAAGTGGAGCTACGGGTAAACAATAATCTCTCTTCTACCCTGCCAAGCTTCCTTTTCCCGCTACCATTACCAGGATGGTTTCCTGGTGTAATATGCCTGACCTTCTCTAATTCCACTTGCAACTCATCGGCAGTGAACCTCTTTGGCGCATCACATTTTTCATGCTTTGCATTGAACACATGTCTTCCGTATTTTCTAGGATGCGGCTTGTCCTTGGCAAGGAAACGGCGGTGTCCAATGTAACAAATCTTGCTAAGTATTGCGTATGACAGCGGATTCCTATCACAGCGAACACATGCATTGTAACCATGTGTCATTCGCCCTGACATAGTGCCCAAAGCCGGATAATCATGGATGCACCAAATTATAACAACACGTAGAAAGAAATCAGCTGGTCGGCTGCTATATAGGTCTCGAGTGAGAACACCCTTCCATAGCTGTTGAAGTTCCTCCACAAGAGGCTCCATGAACAAATCAAAATCCTTTCCAGGACTTTTTGGACCTGGGATGAGCAAGGCCATCATGTAGTTTGGTTCATCAGTGCATACATTTGGAGGCATGTTGTAAGGGATAACAAGCACTGGCCACATGCTATATGTGGCACTCTGGTGGCCAAATGGGTTAAATCCATCTGAAGCTAAGACAAGTCTAATGTTTCTTGGGTCAGCAGCAAACTCTTTGTGTTTATCATTGAAGCTTTTCCACTCACTACCATGAGATGGATGGCTCATTACATTCTGATCTCTGTACTCCTGGTTCCTAGAATGCCACAGTACATCCTCTCTTGTTTCAGCATCATGAAACAACCTCTGCAATCTTGGTGTAATTGGAAAATGTCTCAGAACATTATGAGGAATCCTCTTCACAGCATCGCCATCTTTCCATCTTGATGATTTGGATTTTGGGCATTCAATTAAGTTGGCATAATCCTTCCGGAACAGAACACAATTATTCTTACAAACATGGATCATATCATATCCAATTCCAACTGCACGAAGGAAATTCTTCATTTTACTGTAGGTGTGTGGCAGCTCAGACGCATCTGGGAAAGATTCATGTAAAGCAGCCAACATCACATCGAATGATTTGTTGGTCATCCACTCAGATGTCTTCACCTGAAGAAAGGTGACCATAGCTGAGAATACTGACAGCTTATTTCCTGGGGTGACAACAACGTTGCATTGTTCCAACATGCGGGCCCACCATTTTGCTTCTGCAGGTGAAAGTTCACGGAATGCACGAGCATTTCGTAGCATTGTTTCAATGTTGGTCAAACTCACTGGCTCCGCCACCACCACCTCCTCCTCCGCTTCCACCCGAGCATCAGGAAGATCAAGATGGTGATCTGCTGCTTCCACGTAGTCAATAACATTGACGTTCACAGCTTCACCATGATGAACCCACCTAGTATATGTAACCGACATCCCATACAACTGTAGATGATTTTGCACAGTTGACTGGGGTCTTGTAACTGAATTCATACAACTGCTACACGAGCAGAGCACATCTGATTTCGGACCACCGTACTCAGCTCCGATAAAGTTCATGAAGTTTTCAACCCCCTCGACATATGCAGCGGAGAATCTTCGAGCAGAAGTTATCCAAGTCCTGTCCATCTGTTAGACATACAAATTAGTTCTTCTACTAGATATTACAGGAAAAACATATATGTTTTTTTATGAAGTCCAGAAAAAAAATACCTAGGTCGATGTCTAAAGCTATGGCAAGATATTTGGACGAGCAGATCTAAGTAACGAAATATATGTAAAGCTAATTCAGCAAACAGATTTGAGTGCCAAATTATGGCAGGCTGTTTCAACAGTCAATGAGGCCGAGCACACAGCCATCGAACTATCGAAGGCCATCGCAGCAATAAAGATCGAGTATAAAATGGTGTAGAGCTATTTCACCTAACAGATTGGCTACTAGACCATGGCAATCTACGTCACAATAAATATATGGCAGGATATTTTAGCAACTAATCGGCCTTGGCATGCCATCTCAGCTAAGCAGATTGAGTGCAGAACATGGCAAGGAAGCTTCTTAAGGAGAGCATGTTGACAGTAAACTACTTCGGCAAATAGTGAGATTAACATCATCTATCAGCTAACATTTAGCGCTACACCGACATGAACGGGGCCTCAGTCTAGAATGCGTGTACGTGAGAGAAGCTGACCGCCGTGCATATCCACACGAACGTTGCCAGCGGTGGCGGCGCTGACCGCCGTGCGCCTCCACAAGAACGTAGCCAGAGGTGGCGGCGCGGCTAGAGGACGGCAGTCTACGAGAGCGTACTGTGGGAGCGAGAGGATCGCTGAACCGCGGCACCGACGTATCGGCGCAGCGGGGAGGGCGTCTTTGGCAGAGCGAATGGAGTGGAGGGGGACAGGGGGGAGGGGGGTTTGGGGAATATTATTGGCTAGTTGGCCGAAGGGCAGTTGAATCAGATTTGGGGGGAATTTTTGGGTGTGGGGGGGGGAGGATTTTCGCGCGGTGGGCGGGGAGAGTTTGGCGCATGGTCGGTTTCTCCAAGTGCAGTCGCACATGTCAGTGAAGAGGCAATCCGAAGCGCGTTCTGTTTGCGTGAGCCGTGTGCAGGACCGAACGTGTGTGGGGTGCAATGCGACCGCGACAGGAGTGCTGTGAGTGTACCACATTTTTTCCTTTTAAACTAGGTGCTTCGCCCCCTAAAAAAATCTGTTGCTTCGCGCGGTCCATCGATACTACTACTAGTAATCCGGTAATCCCGACTAAAACGGCGCGGCCGGGTCTTTTCCCGCGCGATATGCTGGGAGGTTGGCTTAGTTGGGTTTTTTAGGATGAGTAATGCTACACCTACGTAATCCCAGTTACGTAATTAACGCAATGTGAAACGTGTGAGCTGTTGATTGTAGATTGGGGGGAGGGAGGGGCCCACCACCATGAAAATCAGGGGAGGAGAGAGAGAGGCAATTTACGTTAACCCTTTCGTAGGTTCCCGTAGATGTAGAAGATGTGTCTGATCCTGCAATATAGGCCGTCCGATCTATATATAACGGATAGGAAGGAAACTATGACAATTTACCCGCACTCCTCTCCACATTTGCAGATAAGGCTTTCCCTCGTTCATCCTTTTCTCCCACAAGATCTTGATCTTCCGTGCAACACACGGGCATCTTGCTAGTACTCCTACAATATGTATATTATTGTGAAAGTTCATATACACCACCCGAGATTAATGCAAACACGACAGATTTTCATTACATTTCGAACTTTTATAGGACAAAAAAATAAAAGAAACCCGACCCTAAACCTATTCTACGACGGCAACCAACGTCCTCCATCTGTGATCTCCATGTACGGGGGCGAGGTTCAAGACCCGTGAAGTGAAGGTGCGGTCTCCGACGAGGAAAAGTAGAACACGGGAGACGGACCGGCCAGTTGGCACACCATGCCCTGCCACCTCCCATGCCCTACTCATCCTCGGAGGAGTCCCCGACCTCGGCGGTGCCAGACGTTGGACGGTGGCAAGTAATACGCGTGGCTGACGGTGCTCCCATTGTTGGCCGCCAGCGTGGCCACCACTTGTGCGGCGACTTGAGCGAGGGCGGCAACCTCGAGCTCCATCCCCGAAGACAAGCTCTCCCGCAGAGCGTTCGCGCTTGCGGTCATGGCGGATGTGGTTCCAGGTAGGAGGACGATGCGCTATGGTCTGGTCGTTAGCTGGGCATTGCCGCTTTAAGTAGCGCATTCCGGTGAGGCCAAGCGTCCGGGTGCGTCATTAAGTCGCTGTAGTTGGTTCCGCGGGCACCGAGCCTCTTAATGACGACATACAAACGGACGGCATGAATGCGGGCAGCTGGCGCCGGCTGGGAACGCACTGCGCGACGGCGCGAGGGACGAGGGTTTTGGTGTGCCAGGGTAGTCAATTGCGGTCGTGGCAACGTTGGAGATGCCCTTTGCTCACATGTGATCCCCGCATGTCATTGGAAAAGCAAGACGACCCGGCATGGTCTCAGGTCCAGAGGATGCAGTTGGCCGCGCTACACCACTCCGCAGACGTGTCGCGGCGCTCTGTGCATCCTCGACGAGCTGGGTGTTGGGGTGTGTTTGGATTGTGGCCAAAGTGCACCTTGCCAAAATTTTGGTCATCACCAAAAGATTGGTCTTTGTTTGGATGGTTGCCATTTTTTTTGGCATGCCAATGAACTCTAGCCAACTCTAGTTCATTTTTCTTGCCAATGTCGGCCAAATCATGGGCAACCAATACCTCAACCAAAATTTTGGTCATGACCCAAAGATTGGTCTTTGTTTGGACGGTTGCCATTTCTTTGGCATGCCAATGAACTCTAGCCAACTCAAGTTCATTTTTGTTGCCAATGTCGACCAAATCATGGGCAACCAATACCTCAACCAAAATTTTGGCTACCCAATGCTTTGATGGGGCAACCTTGGGCACAAACCAAACATACCGTTGGTCGTGCCATAGCACTAACGCCACCCTCGGCAAACTGAAACCGACCGTGTCTAGCGATGATATGAGCGTGTCGCTCATCGCGGTTGCCGTGTCCAGAGGCGGTGCTGGAGCTACGCCCCGTTGTTGGCCCCAACGACCCACATGAATGGTGGTTAGTGGCAAGGAGGTCGTGGGCCAGCTCCTCCATTGGACTAGTCTGCGCTACGTCGTCCCGACGGGTGTGCCCCACATGTCTGTTTCCCTGTTTTCCCGGCCATATTCGAGCGTCAGTGCTCCGCGTTGCGAATTAGGCCTTTCACTATGTAGGCCAAGCGAGACAACTTATTGTTTATTTGAGCCGTTCAAGTATAATCATGTGGTGTTTGCTTATTTCTCATTCCTCTCCAACCCTCTTCTCCATCGATCATGTCACCCTCCAGTCGAGTCCATCCTCCCGCATGCCTCATTTGAACATTCCGCCGAGTATCATTCGCATGTACCCACCCTAGTCCTCTTTCAATAGATCTCCAGACCCCGAGATGAAATCGAGAGGGAATGAGTGGGGGCACGTGATACCTAAGGCGGATTCAAAATTTTGAATCGGTGATCATAGCATCCGCAAATCATATATAAAGGGTATTCAATGTTCGTTTCGTTTTTGAACGTACAATATACTCCCTCCCATCCTTTCTAGTTTACATATAAGTTTTATGTGTAGTCAAAGTATATCTACTTTGATCAAAAAGGTTTCAACATTCAACAACGCCAATCAATATTGTTAGATTCGTACGTACTCCTAGATTTGTACTCGAGATGGTTTCCAATTTGACTATTGACAAGATTAATAGTACATGAGATGTATAATGTGAAAATTATATCATTGGAAAATCCTTTCACATATGAATTTGAATGTATGCTTTTTGTAAGTTGCATGTCATATATTATTACTCTAACATTTGGTCAAAGTTAGCCTCGAAAAACGCATTAGACCCTGTATGCTTTGTGTAAGTTGCATGTCATATACTCCCTCCTTTCCGGTTTATAGGGATTATCTCAAAATTTTAGTTTTTCCATTTTATAAGGCTCAATTTGGTTGTTCCCCATCACATGTTCAGACTTCAAGGTGCATTAAATCATTGCATGCAAGTATTAAGAGAAAACTGACCAATGCATGCACTTTATGCATGCATGCATTGCAATTAATGCATTTGTAAACATAATTTTTTGAGGAAAACAAGAGCATTAATTGTGTGCTTTTGCAAACTACAAAAAATATTCCACCACTCATCATCTACCTTGGTTGGAGAGATTTTTAAATTGAGCCTTATAACCAGGAAAGGAGGGAGTATTATTACTCTAACATTTGTGTAGGTTGCATGTCATATATTATTACTCTAACAGTTGGTCAAAGTAGTATAGTGGAAGTGGATCCTCTGACGTAGGTATTCCTGCCTTACCCCTCCCCCCTTTCGGTCACTTACTGGCGGACCCCATGCTTGCTAGGCCCCGCATGTCAGTTACTCAATGGGTTCGGCCATGTCAGGGGATCCTCATCCATAGTATACCCCCTCTGATTTTATTTACTCCGCATAAAACGGAGGGAGTGGTGGTATAATAAATGACGCGGGCGGGGGAGGGGGAGGGACGTCGGTTTGCTCTCAACTGCGGTCCCACAAGCGAGCGAAAACACAAGACGAAGTGCATTCCATTCGGTTTGCGACGTGGAGGGTCCAGCGTGCCGGGCTGCAACACGAACGCGACAAGAGCGATGTACAGTCATAAACGATTGACCGGTCATCATCGGAACCACTATTCACACTAGAACCTTCGTTGCTCAGTGTACGCCAGCCACTGCCCTAAAACCACACCAAATCTCTAGCCCATTCCCCCACCTTTCGATCGCCTAGCCCGCATCAAGCGTCCCCTAGTTCGCCGGAAAGCCATGGTGCGCCGCAAGATCACTTACTACAAGATGCTGACACCGGAGCACCGCGCAGAAATCGCGGCGGCGGTCGGCACCACAGACCTCCGTTCCCAAGCTCGCTTTGTGGCGGGCCAATCCCCGAGTTCTCTGGAGCCAAGCTATGAGAAGGAGGAAGCCGATCCAATGTTCATGGCGGAGGTCGTAGCGCAGAAGGCCCCCGATGGGTATGAGACGATGGACGTCGACTTCGTGCCGGCGTCCGAGTCCCCCATGGTGTAGGCGGACCAGCGGTTCAACATGGTGATACTAATGGAGGACCGGGAGGCAGAGGGTCAACTCGACGTGGAGCGCGCACATGCCGCTGCCATCGAGGCTCTCCTGCAGGCGGAACCGGATGTCATGGATGTGAACCGAGCGGCGGAGGCTCAACTTGAGGCGGAGCGCGTGGATGCCGCTGCCATCGAGGCCCTCCTGTAGGCGGAACCGGACGTCCTGGACTTGAACCGGGCGGCAGAGGCTCGACTCGACGCAGAGCGCGCGGATGCCGCTCTCATCGACGCCCTCCTGCAGGAGGAACCGGACATCCTGGACTTGAACCGGGCGGCAGAGGCTCGACTCAACACGGAGCGCGTGGATGCCGCTGCCATCGAGGCCCTCCTGCAGGCGGAACCGGACGTCCTCAACTTGAACCGGGCTGTGCTCTCGTCCGTGCAGAGCGCCCGCACGCTCCGCTTGAACGAGTAGCTGGAGGCTGAGGACAACCACGGTGCGGAGACACACGTCGGCAGCGACGGTTGGTTCGCGCCGGCAGCCAAAGACGATGAGTCGTCTCTTTTCGCGAGCAGTGATAGTTTTTCTTTGTGTTGTTGTTTTTATGGATCTTTTGCTGTGTAAAAACATATATTTGTTATGCAAGTCGCCTGACTTGGGTCAGTCTACCATTTCAGGCGGTTGGATGAATATCCTACATCTCCTAACCCTTCTTTCCTTCTTCCTCACCTCTTCTTCTTCCCCAATAGACCACCGCACGGGCCGTACGGATACTCCCCAACATGCGGTTGGATAAACATACTCTATGAATGAAGATTATGTGTCAGCGATAGGATGGCTGAGTTTGGTGTGTTCCCATGCGACAGCACGTGTCAGTGAGGGTGCGTTTCCTTGGTTGGGTTTGCGGCGTGCAGGAACGACCGTGTGAGGGTGCGATGCGACCGCGGCGTGCAGGAGCAACCATGTGAGGGTGCGGCGCGACCGCGATAGCCGTGCGCAAGTGTACCCCCTTCTCATTTTGAAAACTTTAGGCAAGCTTGGAAAAAATGTGTGGCGAAGTTTGGCAATGCAAGGCCTAGACCCAAACAGGATAAGTACGTACGTACTAGGAGTACTAGTGTTAAAAAAGAAAGGCTGGGTTTTCCTTCACGGGATTTAATCGATACAAATCCTCGTTTCACGTGTCAATTAATGCGTATTTTTTCTCCAAAGACCAAAGAGCTAACCATCTTACTCCTCATCGCTTGATTAATGCAGCGCCATGCAAACCAACCTTCTCACTTCCGCATGCATGCTGGGGATATTAATGTCCTTGGTTGCTAACCCCATCAATTTGCCTCGATTAGTGTTAGTGGCCCTTTGCAAATTGTAATTTTGATATATTGGCCTTGTGTACAAAAAATGGAGGTAATAACTATATTTGACTTCCTTCCCCATTGCGGTGACATCGACGATATTTTTTTTGGTGGTTTGGCGAAGTGCGTTCGACGGAGAACACCATTGAGGGAGACCACGGTAAGTCGTTCGCAAGTGCCGCCTGCAAGCCGAGACAACCACCTTATTTGCCTCCAGGAAGTCCTTTACTAGTACTACTATAACTAATGCGGTGAGATGGCTTCTCGAAGAAGACGATGGAGAAGCGGAGTCAGCAAAGAGTGAAATGATGGTTGCTTCGTCCGTGCTTTTTTGATTTGACGCCTCACTGCTTTGTGATTTGTGATAGAAGGGACAAGGGAGTAGAATCTATGCTCTATACTGTACTATATGCGTCCAAGCATGGGAGAAAGAGGAGAGATGTTGCATTTTTTCCATTCCTTCAATCAATCAATTAGGGAGCTTCGGTTCCATCTTTTTGGCTTTGGCAACACCGTCCACAATGGTTCCCATGATGCCTAAAGCTATTTTCACATTTGGCTACACATTGTGGATGCCCTTAACCGTACCACTTGGTTTTGCTCCTGTGTGCTATCTATACAAATCTCAATTATATTGATCTAAAAAATTATAGAATCGAGATTAGTAAAAAGGAGGTGATTTTGCCGCGCGGATGGCGGGGGAGGTTTCTTATTTTCGGAGGACGTTGTCCTGGCGGTTTGCTAACATGCGGTCCCATGTGTCAGTGCTTTACCAAGCCGATCCGCGTCCCACATGAGGCAGAACAATGACAGAAGCAACACGTGGTTAAGTTGAAGAAGATGAGGGAGAAGCGGATTCAGCAACGAGTGAAATGATGGTTGCTTCATCCCTCCAACTTAACTGCGGGAAAGGTGCAGCTTTGTGATTTGACGCCTCATTGCTCATTACTATGCCGGCGCCATGACTGGGGTGCTTCACCCCGTCTGCTCTGCACTATATTCCGGTATGGCACGTGGACCCGGTAGCTTCACTACTAGAAAAAGGGCTGCTAGTGGCGCACCTGTTTTCGCTACTAATGGCGCACTACAGGTGCACCACTAGCACCATGCCATTAGATTTTCCATTAGTATAGCCCACGGTGCACTATTAGTATCTGGTATACTAATGGCGCACCACGCAAGAGTGCGCCATTAGTAGCATTTTTTTCAATTTTTTTTTAAATTTTTTTATTTTTTTCTTAATCTCGGGTCACTATGGCTTAAT